>NC_051223.1:28455115-28740115 GCF_015220715.1 Pygocentrus nattereri | reverse complement strand
TGGGTCTACAGCTTTGTCTTTCCATTTACTGTTTGCAATAATTGTGTTGACATATTTGTGTGGAAATTATGTATAAATCAGAATAAATTACCTTGTAAGTCTAGTTGATCATGAGCACTTTAACATGAAGGTTCTAGAAAGAGTTCTTTGGAGTGATGCCACAGAAGAACCACTTTTGGTTCCATGGAGAAACAACTTACAACTGATGGCTTAAAGAACCATTTTCTAAGTGAGATGTGTGAGTGAGTAGATCCTTTTTAAAGTTTAAAGAACTCACAAGTAATATTTTCCTTATACCATTTGCCCAAGCCAATAATCATTTAGGATTGTATGTAAGCACATAATCTTGTGTGTAATCACAAGTGTGTGGCACAAACACATTTTTCACAAAAAAGCAGCTCCATTTCTTTCTGGTACAACATGCTGATTGGTTCTGTAATTTGTGGTTTTCCAGCAAAATCTTCAGGACCTGGTTCCTTCTCTAGGCTGTGAAGTGATGACTCCTCCAGCTCAAGCCCCAGAGCCACCAAAAGGTACGGCCTAGATACACACCTATGAGTGCAATGATGAGTTAAACATTATGACTTGTAGAATGATTAGGAGGCAGAAGAGTATGTGTATAGGATTTATAAGGTTATTTAGAGGTATTCATATGTCATGTTTTTCCTTGAGGCTTTGAAATGTTATTTATGGTCATCATCAACAGATGAAGTTGATCCTGAGGCAGAGAAGCAGAAGAGGAGGTGTGAATATGTGAAAACATATGTATCGCCATGGGAGCGCGCAATGAAGGACAATGAGGAACTCAAGGCCACCATGAAGCCACAAATGCCAGGGCCTCATGTGCACAAGGACCTGCCCAAATATAAGAGTTTCAATAGGTACTAATTTATGTAAAGATGCCCCCAAACTTTGACCACTGAAGACATTCAGCTGAAATTGACAAAAATAAGACAGGCTGAAGTTACAGGAAAGTTCAATTTAAGATTAAGTAGATTTATTATAAAGATATGCAGTCACACTAAAGGACTCACTTTACAATATTTTTTTCCTGCTCTGAGATTTAACAATAAATAAATAAAAAAATTATTACATGTTGTTAACCTTTCACATGTAATAATCATTACAAAAACAGTAAATAAACATGTTTTGTCCTATTTTAGTATCCACTTCATCCAAAAATTTCCATTTTGGCACGGAATTGTGGGCTGATGTCAATATCCAGTTTTTCATGTACTCTGCCAGTTCCAATGCTGATACCAACATAATAGCAATTACACAAATGATCAAATTGGAACTAGATTTGCCTGGATTAGTATTACACCAACTTATACAAGTATACAAGTAGGCAGGAGTACTGTGAGGCTAGTCGCATAGCAAAAAGAATGGTGGCAAAGGCAAAGGCTCAGGCCTATGACGAGCTGTATGAGAGGCTGGACAGTAAAGAAGGAGTAAAGGACTTGTATCGTTTGGCTAAAAAGAGAGATAGAGCTGGAAAGGATGTACAGCAGGTTAGGCTGATAAAGGATAGAGAGGGAAATGTTCTAGTGAGTGAACAGAGAGTGTTGAGTAGATGGAAGGAGTACTTTGAAGAACTAATGAATGAGGAAAACGAGAGAGAGAGGAGGACAACGGGGGAGAGATAGTGGATCAGGAAGTGCAGAGAATTAGTAAGGTGGAAGTGAGGGCAGCTTTAAAAAGGATGAAGAATGGAAAGGCAGTTGGTCCAGATGACATACCTGTGGAGGTATGGAGATGTTTAGGAGAGAAGGCAGTGGACTTTTTAACCAGGTTGTTTAACAAAATCCTGGAGAGTGAGAGGATGCCTGATGAGTGGAGAAGCAATGTACTGGTTCCCATTTTTAAGAACAAGGGTGATGTGCAGAGCTGCAGTAACTACAGAGGTATAAAGTTGATGAGCCACACCATGAAGGTATGGGAAAGAGTTGTTGAAGCAAGGCTAAGGCGAGAGGTTCAGATCAGTGAGCAGCAGTTTGGTTTCATGCCCAGAAAGAGTACCACAGATCTAATTTTTGCGTTGAGAGTGTTGGTAGAGAAGTACAGAGAAGGTCAGAAGGAGCTACATTGTGTCTTTGTGGATCTAGAGAAGGCATATAATAGGGTGCCAAGACAGGAACTGTGGTACTGTATGAGGAAGTCAGGTGTAGCTGAAAAGTATGTAAGGGTGGTGCAGGACATGTTTGAGGATAGTGAGACAGTGGTGAGGTATGCAGTTGGAGTGACAAATAGTTTCAAGGTGAAGGTAGGGTTACATCAGGGATCAGCTTTGAGCCCCTTCTTGTTTGCAATGGTGATGGACAGGTTGGCAGATGAGGTCAGGCAGGAGGCTCCATGGACCATGATGTTTGCAGATGACATTGTAATCTGTGGTGAGAGTAGAGAGCAGGTGGAAGAGAATCTGGAGAGGTGGAGGTTTGCACTGCAGAGGAGAGGAATGAAGGTCAGTAGAGATAAGATGGAATACATGTGTGTGAATGAGAGGGAGGCAGGTGGAAAGGTGAAAATGCAAGGAGTAGAGGTCGTAAAGGTGGATGACTTCAAATATTTTGGGTCAACCATCCAGAGCAATGGACAGTGTAGAAAAGAGGTGAGGAAGAGGTTGCAGGCAGGATGGAGTGGGTGGAGACGGATGTCAGGGCTGATGTGTGACAGAAGGATAGCAGCAAGAGTGAAAGGGAAGGTTTACAAGACAGTAGCGCGTCCTGCTATGATGTATGGTTTGGAGACCGTGGCTCTGTCTAAAAGACAGGAGGCTGAGCTGGAGGTGGCGGGGATGAAGATGCTGAGATTTTCGTTGGGAGTGACAAGGCTGGACAAGATTAGAAATGAGCAGATCAGAGGGACAGTGAAGGTGGAGCAGTTTGGAGATAAAGCCAGAGAGGCCAGGTTGAGATGGATCGGACATGTGTTGAGGAGGAATAGTGGATATATTGGTCAAAGAATGTTGGAGATGGAGCTGCCGGGTAGAAGGAGAAGAGATAGACCTCAGAGAAGGTTTATGGATGTAGTGAAGCTGGACATGGAGATGGTTGGTGTAAAAGTAGAGGAGGCAATGGATAGGGCAAGATGGAGGCAGATTATCTGCTGTGGCGACCCCTAAAGGGAGCAGCCGAAAGAAGAAGAAGATACAAGTATTTCTATACAGTTTCAGATGCGTTGAATTTAAAATATTTTATGTAGTCTTCTAGCTTTGTCTAAACATTCTGTTCTTCTGGACTACAATAAATATGTCATCAGTTGAAAAATGTGTAGTTTTTAAAACAAATATCTGCCAACAGCAATTGATTCCAATATCATTATGCATTTATAGCTTACATCATATAGTTGTATGCAAAGTTGCAAGTTGTAGAACTGTCTTGTGTGTAATTTGTTGCCATGAGGGGGCTTTGCTTTGCCTTTTTGGTTAGCATATCAGCAGTTTTATCTTAGAATTTCCTTTGTCTTCTAGATCTTGCTTATTTTCTTAATGACATTTCAGATGGTGGAATTTGTTGGAGCTGGAAATTGTTGTACGGCATCAAATAGCTTAATTTTTACATTCTTAGCCAGCTGTTTAGAGGAGCCCATAAAGGCTCTTAACGTGTCAATTAAGTCCTAATGAGTTAAGTATGTTCTGAAACTTTACTACTAGAATGGTGTCCAAACTTTTTCGCATGACATATTACAATTTTATCATCATTTTTTTATAAACATTTTTAAGCTAAAGAAATATAAAGTAATTGTGCATTGTATAAAATAGTAGGCTGCAGTGGTTGTGTTGGTTTGTGTTCACCTCACAAATCCACAAATATGCAATATGGCCAGATATGCCCAAGCTTTTGCATGAACATGAGGGAGCATAGTCCAAATTAGACCTCGAGACCGGCTGAGTGACATGAACCCTACTAGACCCTTGTTTCTCATTACTGCAAACTACCCATGACACATTCCTGTAAGATGCTTTCTCTGCTTGGTCTTACAGGACAGCTCTGCCCTTTGGTGGACTTGACAAGGCTTCTCGCATGCTGACCTTTGATATCCCAGAGGTCAAGGCCCCTGAGGAGCCAGAGCCAGTGCCTGTGTTCCAGTACAATATCAACTCTAGACCTTCCTTCAACCGCATGCCCATTGGCTGGGTGTGTAATGAGGAGCCCAGCAACATCCACATGGACCTGGACGCTATCCCCTTCGACGGAGAGACGGACGAACTCTGAGGACCCTGTTATCCTGCTATAGCACAGGCATACTTACATTCTCCACAATAAACACACACAGTAGTGTGATGCTCACATTCACATACAAGTACATAGATATACATGTGAACATGCATCATGTATATGTGCAAATATATATAAGCACCTGCTCTGTCTCTAAGGAGCTGGTGCATTCACATATCAACCAGAGGAGGAACTGTTATGGATATGCATGTATTTGCATGGAATGCAGAGGAGCCCAGGCGAGATCCCACTTGGCCTATTACATTTTCGTTCTTTCCTGTGCCATTTGCTGTTTTCACGGATGGAAGCCCATCACAGCATATTACACATAGCTGTTTTTATGTTTGCAAGATATTATGCCTCATTTGCTGTAATGAAACCTCCTCCTGACAACCATGGCCTATACATGACGAGGGGGCTAGACAGATTGCACGTTATGTCTATTTAGCAGTGCAAGGAACCTTCATTCATTACTGTGGAATGATCTCTGAACACAAAAATAAAAGGAGTGACAGTGGAGAACTGATTTTTATGCCTTTGCATGTCACTGTCTGTGGAGGTCACTGGTCAAGCTGAGAAGTAACAGGACCTTTGGGGGTCACCTTTTACCCTCTAACGACATTACACACTAAATGGACTTTTGGTCCATTAGAATTGTTTTCTAATCCTCACCACAAAGCTATGTTCAGGAAAAATAAGGAGTGATTACGTAATGGATTTGCGCGCAATTGCGCTAGATGGCAGCACCGAGCTCAAGCTGTGATGTCAGACTGGCAGAGGCCAATACACAAAGCTGAGAAACAAACACGCGCGTTCTCGCGAGAGCTCGGCGCGCAGCCGTTGGATGGCGCTGCTGCCGCTGCCGCTGTTGGATGTTTCGGAATGTGCGGCGCAGGTTTCGCCCGGGTTCCGCTCGGCTAGCGGCACGGGAGCGCATCTGGCCGGAGGGAGCACATCTGGAGCAAGACGCAAAGGTGAGTGTGCGCTTTCCTAGAACTTCACTACGCGTGAAAAAGGCGTGGAGCGCAGCAGAGGCAGAGACAGCGAGGCTGAGAGTGCAACTTCCATTCCGTCCAGCGCTCCAGATGTTCTGGTGTGCTGGATGTTCGTGAAGCGTTTGAATCTCGGTTTGTTCCCGGATCCGGTGCTCTGTGTGCGTGGCGCGGGGCCTCTTCTCTCCTCTGCTCCTCTCTCTTCCTCTCTGTCCTGTCCTCTCCTCTCGTTTCCTCGGCCGTGGACAAATGCATCGTCACGCTCAGCATCCTTCATCCCAAGCGCCCGGACCGTACAAGCAGCGCAATAACAAACCCTGCAGACAGTTCCTGTAGGTTCCTGTCAACCATCCTGCCGTTACGCAGCCCCTCACTTAGTTTTTTCCTGCGTTATGAAATTCCCCCGAGTTTCGCAATAGCCTGCGTCGACGCACTTGAGTTATACTTGTTGATGGGATCCCAAACTATCCGCTCCTGGAGGATCTGCTGCGTTCAGCTGGACTTTAATGTAGCGTTAGTGCGCTGCTCATATCTTCTGCCTCACGCCGTCATGTGTGCAGCATCAGGCAAGCACATGGTCCAGCCAACCGCAGCTCCACTAACAAAGTTCCCTTGACCTCTCTCTGTCTGGAGTTTAATTGTCCTTGCTGGTGGACAAATGTTCCTCCTGTGTACCAAGGTATGGATGATGATAAGCCATAGTTTGAGTCCATTCTTTTTTCTTGCTTTTGGACCCTTTGGAAAAAGTCAGATAGTTTGGATTCAGGTATTAGGGGACAGCAAGTCATATGAGACAATGTGTTCTTTCAAGAACCTGAAAGATGAAGGCATTGTTTTATTCAGTATTTAACAATATAATTCAGTATTTTAATTAGCCCGGATTTAATTAGCCTGGATTTAATCGGCCATATTAATACATGTGAATGTATTTTACTGTTCATGTGAAAAGAATACGCCAGTCAGCATCAGCAGAAATTGAAAGAGTTCTTCTGTTTTCTGATGACCCAGAATACCTGAACAGACCCAGTGCATGTTTAACACTTTGCATAAAACTCTAGCGTTGGCGTCAGGGATGTTATCATTAGAGTCTGCCTTGATACAATATGATTTTGGCTTGAAAGACAAATACTGGTAATTGTTTTGAGATTCTGCTCAAGTGAAAATATGATTACTTTCATCTTTGAACCACAAATCAGCAGAGAAAAGAAAATGAAATTAAATTTGAATTACTCTGTGTGGACTGATTTATATACAGTGGGGTCCAAAAGTCTGAGACCACTAGTGAAACTGCTTCTGTTTTGCATTCTTTTCTAATTCTAAGTTAAAACAAATAGTTAATTACAAATTCTGTTATCAGCATAGCCATTGGAAAGTAAACAAAACTTTTTAGTCTTTGATACGCACACGTTTCACTTTAATGGCACTTGTGGTGGCTCCAAAAGTTTGTGCAAAAGCCTCTGATGAGTAGACCACATCCACCTGAGAGTTGTGTGAACATGAGCTTCAGCAGTAGGGATAAGACTGAAAAAGAGTTTATTCAAAGGTCTTAACATCAGTGTCACATACTTGCTTACATTTGAAGCATGACCTAAAATATTGCCAAACATTTCTTCTTTCTTTTGTTTATCACACCTTTTCTTTGTTTTTGAACCCTTTTTTGTTTATTTCTAGGTTTAAATAAAAAAATACCATATTTATAATGGGCTCTCAGACTTTTGGACCCCACTGTACGTTAAGTTGATAAAATCACATTAACTTTAAAACTAGAACATTGGTCGTGGTAGAGTTTAGAGTAATTTATTATGGTTCCCTATGTTTGACATGCCGCAGAATATTTGTAAATGTACACTCACTAGCCACTTTATTAGGTACACTTTATTTGCTAGTAAAAGGTTGGACAACCTTTTACCTTCAGAACTGCCTAATTCTTCGTGGCACACTTTCAACAAGGTGTTGGAAACGTTCCTCAGAGATTTTGGTTGGTTATTTGAGTTACTGTTGCCTTTCTATCATCTGGAACCACTCTGCCCATTCTCCTCTGACCTCTCACATCAACAAGGCATTTTTGTCCACACAACTGCCACTCACTGGATATTTTCTCTTTTCGGACCGTTCTCTGTAAACCCTACAGATGGTTGTGCGTGAAAATCCCAGTAGATCAGCAGTTTCTGAAATACTCAGACCAGCCCGTCTGGCACCAACAACCACGCAACGTTCAAAGTAACTTAAATCACCTTTCTTCCCCTTTCTGATGTTCGGTTTGCACTTCAGCAAGTTGTCTTGACCACCTCTACATGCCTAAATGCATTGATTTGCGGCCATGTGATTGGCTGATTAGCTATTTGTGTTAACAAGCAACTGAACAGTAATAAAGTACCTAAAAAAGTGGCCGGTGAGTGTATATTTGGTCTTGACTGAGGAGAAAAGCTGTACAGATCAGACTGTCCCTCAGTGTTGGTTTTAAATATTGCATTAATTTACCTGAATTAACCAATAAGCATTCTGATGGCTGTTTCGTCACTGTCTTTGCTAGGCTGCGGCCTCATTAGTAGAAGCGCTGTGTTTATTGTGGCTGTTTGTTTGTTTGTGACCCACATTGGACTTGGCTGATGGCTGTTCCATCCCTGACAAAAGCTGTTGAGGCCCGTTAAAGGCCCTGTGTGCTTTTTTGAAATCGGCAGTGGGCCGTGGGGAGGTCATCAGCAAAGCATTGCTCGTCGTTCCAACACGCCGTCAGTGGTGCTGTTAGAGGCATGAGCAAATGAAACAACGAGCTCTCTGAGAGCTGGCTGAATTGGTCTTATGGCGCAGGTCACAGTTCTTACCCAAAATTGTTGTAGAGCTGTTTTAAGCTCCCTCTCCTGGCCCATCACTCAAAGTGTTTACAGCTGAGGGGGAAAAGAGGAAGATTGGATTTTTATCAGCTTGTGTGATTATATATCTTCCAGAGCCTGAGTGGAATCACTCTGTAGTGTTTGCTGTGATTGAGGAGAGAAGTGGTCACATCTTAGGCCAGAGGTGGTTAGCTTTGGTCCTGCAAAGCTGGCAGAGTTTGGTGATTTCTTGAATTAATCACACCTGATTCAACTAATCAGTTAATTACTAGGATTAGTAGGTGGATTTGAGAACAGAAAGCCCCAAACTGTGCTGGTCTGTGACCCTCCAGGACTGCAGTTGGAAGTCTAGAGGTAATAAAAAGTGATTAGCATTAGTGCCTATTCATTTCAAAGGAATTTGCTCAGTGGTGCATGTGGCTCCAGAAGTATGCATCTTGGACACGGTTACTTTCTTCCAGCACTTTCTACCAGCACCAAAATAAGCTGTAAATTTCAGAAAGCTGACCACATTAGGAACGCAGAGATATGACCTGCTGTGAAAAATGGCCAGCTTTTGATTGTGTTTGTCAGATGTCATGAAAACTAACACATTTATATATACCCACCTATTCAGCCTGCAGCAGTTTAGCCCTGCCCATCCACACTTAAGTTATAAGGAGCCTGAACTACTTTTAAAATGAGGCAAGATAAACAGTGAAGAATCAGAACCAACTTTATTTACATATAACAGTCTTAAATTTACAGAATTAAAACTATAATTCAATGGCACAGAGGGAGGTCGGAAAATGGTCATATAAAAATAAATGATAACACTTTTTAGTCCATTAAGCTACATAAACATTGTAAGGGCACCTCGGGGAGAAAATGAAATACAAGAAAAATGTGCTTATGCAGGAGTAATGATGTGACAGCAATAAGACACGGAAGAATTAAACTGCTTTTCTGAGTGTCCCTGGGTTTAAGATTTATACATTTTGGTCAATATATTGCTCAATCCTTGCCACTAAAATCTCTTAAGGTAATGCCTTTGAGAGCTGCTGAAGCTGAACCACAGGAATATGTATTGAAGATTGTCCTCTGTGAGTTTTGGTAATCTAAGCTCTTTGACGCGTCTGTAATTGGAGTCAGATGTGCTTTTTAATCAGGACTCTCAGGAGGACATTTTTACTGAAACACTTTTCACTTTTTTGTTGGTATTCTGCTTTTTCTAAGCATTATGTAATATTATGTAACATGAGATATGTTGAGATTTCGTCTGCTATCTCTTTGTGGACATGGAGGGAGTTTGTTTAACCATAAAACTTATCCCAAAAGGGCCAGTTAACCAGTACAGTGTATTGGATCATTTCTGGCATCAAGTCTTAAAAATGTAGAGTGAGTTTGAAGGGTTAACTTTAAGAACAGTGGACAACATTCACCAAGACCTTCCTAAGTTTTTCTTAAATTTGTTCTTAAGCAAGGTTTTAAGAAAAAAGCGTTAGATTCGTGACGTGTTCTTAATTTGCGGAATTGTTCGCACCTTTGTGCACTTGAGTCTGTGGGCACTTGAGTTTGTGCACTTGTGGGTCTGTTCTTACCTAAGAGCAAATCCCAAATAAGAAAAAATTGGTGAATGTCAGAATCTTCATGAAAACTACGTATGTGGGTTTTAAGAAGAAATTTGTCGTTAAGAGCGATTGGAGAGTGGAATTGGTGAATGGCATTGGTGGCTAGACAAAAACACGTTCTTACAGTGAACTCTATGAAAGGTCATATCATTTGAAGGGACATGTCTGACACAGCATAAGAATGCATGACAAGTCCTTTTTACTCTTTGTACAAGAATAGTAACAAAGGAAGAGTGACATACATGTCAAATGTGTGCCTTTATTTAATGTGACACAAAAGAAAAAAACACGTAAAGCTGGCTACGGCAGGAAATGGAGGGAGACTCAGGGAGAGGAAGATCTATCACAACATGACATGACATCTGCAGCTGTAACCTCACCAGTCTGCTATGTCTTGTTCTCCTATTTGACCTTGACTTCGTAGTGACTTTTTATGCGTGCTTTGTGGATAAAAACAAAAATATATTTATTATCCTGTGTAATTTCTGTTGTTGTAGATTTATTAACATGTTCACAGCAGCATTTATATAGATAAAGTGGTGTCATTATTAGGGGTATAATGATACACAAAATTCATATGTATTGTGTTTTTGCACAATGATACAACAAATATTTGATACTTAATAAGGGTGTAATGATACACAGGCTTTCAGGTTTGATGCAGTTTTTAATTCTGATATCAGAATCAAATTGATTTGATTTCTAATTATACCGTACAACCCCAATTCCAATGAAGTTGGGACGTTGTGTAAAACAAATAAAAACTGAATATGATGATTTGCAAATCGTTTTCAAACTATATTCAATTGAATACACTACAAAGACAAGATATTTAATGTTCAAACAGATAAACTTTATTGTTTTCTGCAAATATTCACTCATTTTGAATTTGATGCCTGCAACATGTTCCAAAGAAGTTGGGACAGGGGCAACAAAAAACTGTTTGGAACATTCCACAGGTGAACAGGTTAATTGGAAACAGGTGAGTGTCATGATTGAGAATAAAGGCAGCATCCCTGAAAGGCTCAGTCATTCACAAGCAAGGATGGGATGAGGTTCACCACTTTGTGAACAACTGCATGAACAAATAGTCCAACAGTTTAAGAACAACGTTTCTCAACACGGAATTGCAAGGAATTTAGGCATTTCATCATCTACAGTCCATAATATCATCAAAAGATTCAGAGAATCTGGAGAAATCTCTGCAAGTAAGCAGCAAGGCAGAAAACCAACATTGAATGTCCGTGACCTTCGAACCCTCAGGCAGCACTGCATTAAAAACCGACAACATTCTGTAATGGATATTACCACATGGGCTCAGGAACACTTCAGAAAACCACTGTCAGTGAACACAGTTCGCCGCTCCATCTACAAGTGCAAGTTAAAACTCTGCCATATATCAACAACACCCAGAAACACCGCCGGCTTCTCTGGGCCCGAGCCCATCTGAGATGGACTGACGCAAATTGGAAAAGTGTCCTGTGGTCTGACGAGTCCACATTTCAAATTGTTCTTGGAAATCATGGATGTCGTCTCCTCCGGGCCAAAGAGGAAAAGGACTGTCTGGATTCTTATCAGTGCAAAGTTCAAAAGCCAGCATCTCTGATGGTCTGGGGGTGTTTTAGTGCCCATGGCATGGGTAACTTGCATATCTGTGAAGGCCCCATTAATGCTGAAAGGTACATACAGGTTTTGGAGCAACATATGCTGCCATCCAAGCAACATCTTTTTCAGGGACGTCCTTGCTTATTTCAGCAAGACAAGCAAAACTTCACTGGAATTGGGGTTGTAGTATATAAATCTAAAAATATTTATAAATAATTATAAGTATACTACTATATAAATATACTAGTTGGTCTAAAACAACACTATCAATAATTTTGGTAATAATTTTGTTGATTTTTAATTTACATTTTTAAAGTGACGTACAACATACAGTGAGCTCAAGACTTCACTTGAAGAGGGTAGGAATTTACTTATAGTGCCACACCTCTTTGAGCACATAGCAGAAGAAAAAGAACAATCACGGCTGAAAGTTAAAGAAGAAGTAAAGTCTGGGAGCATTTTCACAGACAACATGTGCAAGTCTGGCTTCTGTCTTCCACGGAAGTGCAGTGTTACTGTTGACCACTGGTATCTGGTTAGTAAATGGTTGCTTTCCCTCCATGATGGTGTTCTTACAAGCTGATCTAATGTTACTCACTGATGACGCGCTGTATTTCATTTGTCAGAATGAGTTAATGTTACCTTTAGTTGTTACAGTGCTAACGTTAGCCACTGGAATATTCATAGTCATAGTTTGTGTTAATCAGAAATAATTATTGAGATATTTAAAAATATTACAAGGACAACAGCTTGTCCTGTCAGTGTTGCATACATTAGCTAGCTATTGATAAGTTAGCTTAAACTTCAACTCATTTTGTAAACATAGTTTTCACATTAAAAATAAAACTCATTCTAGAACACAGAACACATCTATTAAACGGGCACTTTGACATGTTAAACCAGTTAAACGATGCAGTCTGACGTGCTATGCTAATATACATATTTATTAGTATATCACTTATTTTTAGCTATTGTTTTTTAGTTACTGAAGCTCAAGTCAAATAAAATAAAATAATGAGCTGACTTCATGAAAACTATTTTTTTCCATGGTAGTAATTTAACTCTTGATGATCAGGACCTCATTTTGTTAAAACACTGACAAATGTTCTATTGTTATATCTCACGTTTACAGGCCACATTTACAGACCACACCTAAGCTTCTGATCAATTATTAGTTGATTAGTTCTCATGAATAACCAAATATTTTTGCTGTCCTGTATACTACAAATGGGTTTGGCTCAAATAAATAAAGGTTTTGCATCAGAAAATAAACCTTTCAGAAAAACACCCAGAAATCACAACCTTAAGAACTTAAGAAAAAGCCCAGTCATAGGTTTGTCCATAGAATTAGCCCCACCCACTTTACTGTGATAGGATGCAAGTTAATTTCAAGTTTTGATCAGTGACAGTGGTTAACACTAAAGACAGTAAACGAAACATGCTCAGTTAAGGGCGTATTTATTGGTGATACTGTTTTAAATTTTAATACGCTGTTTCAAATTGTTTTCAGTTCAATGAGATTATTGATTTTGAGGTCAATATTTGGCTTGATATTTAAGGCAAAAATGTCTTTTTTCTATAGAGCTCTGATTTATTGCCACACTGATTAAGCTGACTCAGGAAAATGCTAATTCTCAAATAGAACTTGCCTAGTGTGTCCTTAAACAAAATGAACCCCCCCCCCCCTCAAAAAAAAAAAAAAAAACTAAGTGAGAAAAGCCCAGTCATCATATGGATCATTGACAGTGATTTTCCACGGATGGCAGTAAAATAGAGACCCTGAGAAGAGATTAGCGATTAGTTTTAAATTTGGATCCACCGTTTCAGTCTTTTTCTGATACCGCATTACACCCACAGTTGTTATATCAGGCAAAGTGCAACCACAGTTTCTTTCTATGTGCTGTTGTGGTAAGGAGGAAACTTGAGGACACAATTATTCCTACAAAGGAGAAAACTGGAAAGATGCTTACAATGTTTTTCCAGATGTCTTTCAGTATAGCAATAGATGTTAGATCCTGGTGACCGGGAGTAACTGACTCCTCCTGTCTTGTCCAAGTTTAACCAAGTTTTCCATTTGGTTAACTTGTAGACATAATAAATTATTACAAGACCCACTGGGATCTGCTGTCATTCTTTGTAGCACTTGATCATTAGATTAGATTTGAGCTGCCATTATCGATTACAGTAGTAATTGGATAATCTGCTGACTGCTTTGATAATTTATTGATTTGTCCATGTTTTAAAAGGCCAAACACTAAACTTGGATTCACCTAAAAAATAACAAGCTACATTGGCAAAAGTTAAACTGGGAAGGCTTTAAAAAGGTTACATAACAAAAAGAATCAAACAAACAGACAAATAAATGAATGTCCCTACATATTTCTGTTTTTTATGAAATTTGTGTGGGTTTATATAACAAAAAAAGTCAGTTGTTTTTGGATGATCATTTTCCAACCTGTCTTTAGTCCTTCTAATTAAACAGGCTGTTTATGCGACTGTGCCTTTAAGACTGAGATGTGTAAGTGACTTCTGTTCTGACTGGTTGCCCTGTATTGGGCCTGATTCAAAAAGCAGTCCAGGCTGAAACGCTCTTCATGTCAACATGAGTGGATGTAGTAAATTGCTCAAAGTTGAATAAGTGGATATATTTGTTTTTGTAACATCACAATAACAGTTAATAACAAAATGGGCTGTTTTTGTCACTTAGTTTCCCTATATGGACTGTGTGAAGTGGGGAGTGGTATGTGGTATGCTATGCTTTGTAAACAGTGTTTACATACTACATCAATCTCTTTTCTTTAAAAAGTAATAATATGGGCCCATTACAGTATGCATTTTCATGCAAAATCCCTACTGTGCAATTAAAGTATGAAATAAATTTACATTTAAAAGCATTTTACAATGAATCGAGTTCCTGTAATTGTGACAACCCTAGTTAATGGTACTTTCAAGAAAGTAAAACACAAGATTTCGTAGATGTGAAAAGCATTGGAATGAAAAAAAAAACAACATTCAAAGTGTACACAATGTTTGTCATTTTGACTGGATGTCCATGGGGAAAGTTCTTATGTCTTGCTAGGCAGGTGCAATACCAGCTTCAGGAAGACTTCAGCTAGTTTGTCTTGCCAAGCTGGCTGTGCAGAGGGCTGAAGAACAGCCAGGAGAGTGAACTTTGGGTCCTCCCCTTTGTCGGCTGTGTCTATTTGGAGCTACACATAACCCAGTTGCAAGGTAACTACATTGTGTGTCATATTTGAGTTTGAAGGAGAAGCTGGGGGATAAAAAGACAGAGAGTGTTAAGGGAACAGACTAAGAATGGGCAAAGGCAATAAAGGAGAAAGAAACGAGAGAGAGCGAGAGAGAGAGAGAAAAGAACAAGAACAGTACTCAGGGTTCTGCTGTGTAAAATCTGTTCTCAGTCACAGCTAGCCTCGAAGCTTGCATCATCTCTCTCCTGTATCTGAACCCACAATGGATCATATTTTTACACCAGCGGCAAGCAGCATCCTGGCATGTCCTGGCAGTTAGCAGCGTGGGTTTGTGGCTCACCACAGGAAGCTGACAGGGAGGGAGGTGACAATCTGTGGTTTGGGTGTCAACCATAGGCCTCGGGGCTTCCAACCACAGTTAAGGGGTCTTTTTGCTTTTTTTTTCCAACACTGTATATATTTTCAGAAAATACAGCGAGCACCTGCTGCTCTAGAGCTCCAGTAATATTAACAGAGGGCTGCTGTTTGAGTTTTTCACCCTGCTGGAGTTGCAGCAGTTTGCTGAGATTGCACTCTAATGACTCTCCGCCTGTCACACCGTTGACATGGTAACCCATGTCACCTCGATGAGTGTGTGACCTCGCCACTCTAGACTCCTCGTTTGCTGAGCAGAGCGGTGGAAGGCTGCCTGTGGAGATCCACATTAGCTCCATGCAACAGACGGAGATGGAGGCTCTCCAGGTGAGGGCGGGTTAAAATGGCTGCCAGTGCCAGTTCTTGGCACTAAATTAGCTCACTGCAGAGTTTCGCTTCAGAGCTTTAAAGAACCTGCACGGCTCCTGATTGATTAACGTGTGAACGGAAAAGCAACCTCGCTCATCTGTAAAGATCTCCAACCACAAGGGCACTTTTAAGGGCAACAACTTAGGAGAGATTCTACCAGGCTGTTAAAAATTCCCCCTCAAATGTAGTTAATCACCAAAATATGTTCAATGACTGCAGTTTGGGCTATTCACCAGCATGGATTTGTAGTAGATTGGCCTGTTACATGTATTGTTGATTGTGTAAGTGAAAACAAGAATGCTGTGCAAAAGTTATGGTACATTTGTTTTCGTCCAGTATGTTAAAGCTGCACTGTGTAAGATTCAGAGATTTGGATTTCACCTCTGTGGTGAAACTGTGTGATTGCATGCAGCATTACAAAACTTTGTATTGTCAGTGCCTTAGACCTCTTCCCCGAGAGGATGAATCTGATCATTGTGATTGTACTGTAGGAATATTCAAAGTGAACTTGGTGAAGAAGTGTTTTCTGAGGGTTTAATTTGTATGATGTGGTCCAGAAAAAATCTAATCTACAATTTACTCATTGAGGTACTATTTCAGGCCTTGTAGGGTGGCTCAGAGCAGCACATGGACACCATGTTTTAGCATGTTTTTCTCTGGAATCAGTAGTGCTACTTCTTCCATTTTGAACAAAAAATCTTGTGCACTACAATTAGCAGAAAAAAATGCCATGTTTAAGTTTGTTCCCTGTAGATGTTGTGTACTTATTTTCACTTAAAAAAGCAACAAAAAATGTTATTTGACCAGAAGTGTTCAATGTTTGCATATGACTATAAATGAGAAGCAAATTGTGCTGGGTGAAAGCCAATCAGGTTGTTGAAATGCAGCACGTTCAGCCTTTTTTGGTCTATATCATGCATATAATGAAGGTACATACTGACATCTGTATTTAGAATATTCAGTACACAAAAAACAATGTTTGTTTTCACAATAATGAAAATGCAACATTAATCCTCATTTTCACAGCTGTCCTCTCATGCAGCAGTGCTTTGACTTAGATAGGCTAGAGTTTTGTACTCCCCAAGCTGCATTATATATCTGATATTTTACATGTAGTTATCTGTCAATTTAAAAAAGTAAGACATTTATTTGCTGATACCAATAGGGGCCCTGAGGAGGGGACTATGCACAGCTTGTTAGCTACATTAGTTGTGTGATTCCAAACTTCATACACCAAACATGTCTTGGCTGATCAACCACAGTTGGGATATGTGGAAAATTGTATAGATGTTCTTCTGAGCTGTCACTGAAATTCTACCCATTTTTCAAAGGTTTGGCATAATTAAATGGTTGAGATATAAACAAGGTCATTCAGAGTGTTTTGGTGTGAAATGCTCCATTCTTGAGAAGTGTTCTGAGTAAGAATTATTAGAATTATTCACAGTAATGGTGATAGCAACCAGAAGTCTGAAGAGTTTATTGTGTATGAAAACAGTGTCATTTTGTTTTACGATAGTTTTGTGATAAATTGTTGACCTAAAACATATTTTTAAAAATCAATTCATGGTGGAAAGGTATATGCAGGGTGTTGTAATGCAAAATAGTACCCAAAGAAACTTTTTTCAAATTTAAAAAATTTTTCACTGTTTTACCATTACATTTACATTTACTATTACATATGAAAAGATAGGTAAGCTCACTGTTGGTTTTGGATAGGAAATAAAATGGCTATATTTGTGTTCCAGAAAATTTCAGAAAAATAGATGGATTTGATTCTTTTCCTTTAATTCATGATAATACCCATATGACTAAGTCTTAATAAGTGAACACTAAGCATTCTGAGATATACAGTAAATCAGAAGAAAAGGAGAGTGCCAGTCTAACTGCTTTGTAACTCAGTCCAGACTGAAGGATCACATGTGTTCCCTGCTGAGCCCCCAAGTGCGTGTCTCCAAGATGGGCTTGTGCATGGAAGCGTTCGTCTTAATTTTGTTCTTATGCAGTCATTAAGCAGGATCAGAGCGCTGCTGCAGTCAGCTGTTCAGCCGTCAAGCTTTTCTGCTGCAGCGAGCGTCTTATTAGCACATGACTTTCTCCCTCAGCCATGCAGCCTGCATGGTGGGCCTCCTCTGATTCCTGCAAGGGTCTCTGCTTGTGTCATAGTTTATTCATGTGAAGTTGTTTGTGGTTCACTTCACAGTGTCCTCGCAAAAAAGACAACTGCGAGATGAGACGAGCAGTATGAGACAGAAGCAGCATTCACACGTTAATGAATTTTTCACATCCTGCACATGGGGTATTGACGTCGTGTAGAATGTGAACTCACAGAAATAGAAAGCATTGATTGGATCATTTAAAAAAGTCAATCTGTGTAATATTATGTGAAAATGAACAGCCTGACAGCCGGAGTGTGGAGAGAGAAAGACAAATTATGGCAAAAACATTCTGCCTTTTAAAATGTCACAGAAAACCAAACAGATTTTTCCAATTAGTCATATTTTCCCTGAGATTAATTGGGC
Source organism: Pygocentrus nattereri (assembly GCF_015220715.1). Lineage (NCBI taxonomy): Eukaryota > Metazoa > Chordata > Actinopteri > Characiformes > Serrasalmidae > Pygocentrus > Pygocentrus nattereri. The sequence continues at coordinate 28,722,346 of NC_051223.1, read as the reverse complement.
AGGGCATCATCCCCAACATTACTGGCGTGAGATAAAAATGAAGATGTGTCATAATGATTAAAGTTGGTCTCCCTTTCCTGTACAGGGCTGTTCCCCAACTACAGAATTTCATAGTCGACCAAAAGGCCTGAATTTTGGCTACAAGTTGACTGATCACACCCAACTAAAGGGTAATAAATAAATAACATGCAATAGGAAAGCCATAGCACTTAAAACTGGTTTAAATAGAAGCTTTCATTTTGAATTTGATATGTAATTAATAACATTTTATTATGTCTTTTAAGCTGGCCACATTTTATCATGGCAGCATCTCACAAATTCCGTTTTTTAAGCTCTACATGCACTCCTACATCTCTTTGCACTGTACTGCAAGTCAAATATAATTGACTGTGTTGATTCCTCACCTTCTTGGGATCATATTTGCAAGTTTCAAAGTCATGCAGGATTTAACGTTTTCCCATGCTGCATTCAGTATCTAGTACAGTATTCCTCTGATGCAATTAAACAATACAGTCAGTAAATAAAATTATATATAAAATGAGCCTCACAAGCTATGTGGTTCAATCTTGTATTTGCAGAAATATCTACAGTTTTATTAAATGGTTATATTAATTATAATTATATATACTATAACCAGAGATGGTATTGATGGTTTTCGGTATCGTGCCGATATCAGCGGAAAATGCCAGATCAGATATCAGACAGAACAAAGATTCTGAATCTAGTCCAGTCCTGTAACAAGTCTAGTCTAAAATAGCACACGCCCACATTGTGTGATGCGATGTTAGCTGTGTATTTCTTCCTGTGGGGTAGTAAAGTGTTTGAGTAGTGTTTGAGCCATGATGCACTACTTTTAGATGCTCTTTGTTAAAGGCCCTTGTTACAGAAAACTGTTTCTCATGTTTTGAAATGTGTGTTATATAAAAATTGAACTAAAACAGTTACAAAATAGACTGTTTCATTCTGTTTGAAGTGATAAAGAAAGGTTGGAAAATGATCTTCTGAAAATTAATTATGGCTGTTTTTGGAACATAAACAACAAATGAAAAAAAAATACAAGGAAATGCAGGATATGAATCCTTTAAGTGAAGTGAGACATTGAAAATGGCTTTTATTTAAGGATTATAAGATTATATTTAAGGATTATAAAATTATAAAGATTGTCTCTTAGATAAGTGAATAAATGCATGACTGCATGAATGAATGACTGCATGAATGAATGAATGAATGAATTGCAGTAGTCTTAGTTGACCAAGTCCACTATGATTAGCCACTATGGTTGGACCCGTTTCATTGTAATGAGAGATGGCTAATAATGTACTAGCCTAACTCAAAAAAAAGATGATTTACCACCACAAAATTACAGATTGTATTTTTGTCCTTATTTAAAGTTTTCACTCCTACTGTATTTGAGAATAGACTGCAGCATTCAGCTGTGGTAATAGGCAGTGTGGGTTCATGACTGTGTGAAGTGTGGTGGAAGAGAAAGCTCATACTGCAGCCATATCAAACCAGCTGAACAAACATACATCTTCAGATAAGCTTAGCATCCCTGTGTGCATATTAACCTCTGGACATTTTCACATTAAGCTAAACCAATCTACAGCTTATTTAAATGGAAAATCTAATCTGAAATTTTGTGCTGTTAAGTAACGGCTGTTTCTCACACACCTTTTACCCAATGAATGCCAGGCAGCCAGTTAGAAAAGAGGCTAAAGAAGTCTAAGACGTGTGAGTGCAGGCGGCTGGATCTGGTGCGCAGAGAAAGGTGTGCATAGGGTGATGGCAGTGTGCCGGACAGGAAGGGGAGATGAACTTGGCAGGTGCAGTGGAGTTATTGGAGAGAGGGATAGTGTAGACATGCAGAGGGATGAGAACTGCTAGGGGAATGTAACAGAGAGGAATGAGGGACTGTGAGGGAGTAGGATGAGGAGAGAGAGAGAGAGAGAGAGAGAGAGAGAGAGAGAGAGAGAGAGAGAGAGAGAGAGAGAGAAATAATAAATGAATTACTGAAGTAAATTCATTTTTTAAATGGTCTGCCATGAGGTGCTGACAGTTTTGGTGGAAAGTTATGTAGTTTTTAATATTGCCAGCCTGTATTACACCTCTCAGCAAGAAATGTTATTTTTAGAGTATGTTTTAGCTGTTGTCCATCTCCTTCTGCTCCATCCCTCTGTTTTCCAAATGCTTTAAAGTTTGCTAGAGTGAAAATATAGACATAGAAAACTTATATCATGTTATTTCAAATTATTATTTTAACATATAATTACAAGTAACGATAGACCTATGTATATTCTTTGTATTTGATAAAAAAAAAATCTCAACTGAACTCTGAAGCTGAATTAATTTCTGGCAACTAATAATGTATTTTTAAACAGGCAAATATGAAAGCAAATTTTAGTGTAGGAACCACACTGGTCAGAATAGTAAAGTTCCTGAGGCAGAGCTGATGTATGCATGTAGTCTTGCTTTTATTGATCTAAGTGAATTATGATAATTTCTTACATAATTAGATACACAACCTTGGCTCTTAGTGTTAGTTCTATAATTATTTAAAATTATGCCACTAAATTATAGTGTTTAAAAAATATTTTAAATATTTTAGAAGGCAGTTTCACAACATTGGCATTTAAATAGCCATTAAATAGAAATGAACTCACGTGTGGAGCTCCAAAGGGATTTGTCTTAGGGCCACTACCTTTCTCCTTTGTATGTTTTACCACTTAGCAAAGGTGCCAAAAGCATATAATTATATTTCATGCTTGCTAGTTAGCACAGAATGTTTTACACCTGAACCAGGACCAAAAAGAGATTTTAGTTATAGAAAATACATATCAAAAGAAAATATCTGTGTGATCTTTGCAAAAACATCACACAGTTTGCTTGTCTCATTAAAAAAACAAAGCTGAAGTCAGGCCTTTATGGTCTAAGCATGCCATTGTTACAGCACATAGATTAATGTAATACTCTTGTCTTAGTTTACTGAAAAATCCTTTACAAAAGGAACAAAATAAAGCAGCAAGTGTTTTTTCCACTCAAAAAATCTAATGAGCCTGAACAATGTATCTGTCTGTATATAATCCATTACATGATCCTAGGTTTGTGCTTGCATAGTCACCAACACTGAAATACAGAAACAGTGTGGTGGAAGTCTTACAAGGATTTGCCATTTAATGGGCAAGTTCAAAAGCACAATACACGTGATCTACAATACGGTGCTGCCAAACTGCTCACGCAAGAGTAGCCCACTTTCACTCTCCTAGCTCACATGTGAACTCCCAGCAGATTGTGTACTATGTTGCATTAAAGGATCAAGGCTTGTAATTTTGTCTTGCTTTATCTGAGGTTTGGAGTTGGATGATTCTCAGTTGTACCGATTTAAGGCCCTCAAAGAAATCTAGCAGAAAGTGGAAACATTACGCATTGTCTCTGCTGTCTGTCTGTGGGTGTATGTGTATGTGAGAGTGTTTCTCTTGATGTTATGTGTTACATTTTCTTCAGCTTTATTTTTCAGCACAAGACTACATGAGATAAAGCTGTTCTTTAGAGGTTTAAAGAGATGCGCATCTCTGCAGGGTGCCAGGGTTTATGCTGTGATGAAAATGTTTCACGTTAAGCTGTTGGAAACATGCCAGTTGAGTAACACTGGCTGTGATATTCTTATCACTGACACTATTCAGTGCTTACATTTTCTATGTTTCTGTCTCTGTCTGTCTCTCTTCCCTTCACTGTCTTTCTCTCTCTAGACATATTTGTGGCCCAATAACAATAGCTGATAATTAACACCTTGTTAATTATACCCATAACTGCCCATGTACATTTTTTGCATTTCAATACAAGTTAAAACTATAATTCAGTGTCACACTACCTGGTTTCCCTGAAGACTTCCACACACGTGTGAACTCCAGCTTCCATAATACCTCTAGTTCAGTTCAGTCTCTCATTGTGAAGTATTGCCAATTGTCCAGTTTTTTCATACCGAGTGTCCTTTCTGCTTTTGGCCATTTTTGGCCCTTGTTTTCCTCTTGTTGGACTTTGTACATTGATGGCTTTGCTGTTTGCTTCTCTGATTTTCGACCTAGCTTGTTTACAGACATCATTGCTTTGGTTCATTGCTTTCTCTCCTTTGTTTTGGTTTATTGTAAATAAAGTTCACTCATTTTACTTCTGGGAGCACGCACTGTATTACAGGGCATGCTGGGATCTGTAGTGCAGTTCATGGTGAAATGGGTTAATATTAATAGAAAATTTAAATTATTTTGTGGACCAAATAGGATTGTGCCACAGGCATGACTTGGCCTGCAGGCCTTGTGCTTGACCCAGGGGTTGTATAGCATTAACTCTTATCCAGAATCACCAGAATGTAATGTATGCATGCTCTAGGACTCTTACTGATGTTGAACAGCAGTGTTATCCACATCTACCTGAGTGAATTGTATAAAATGACAATATTTAGCACTACTGACTAACTACTTCAACCTAAAAATAGGGCACTGAGTCATTGTTTATAATTCCACTACTGAGCTAATAATGCTAATAATAATAATAATAATAATAATAATAATGAAAACCATAAAACATTTTGTATTATAAGTAAATAATATATTAGTCACTTAAATATTATATACAGTATCTCACAAAAGTGAGTACACCCCTCACATTTCTGCACCTCTTCATGGGACAACACTGTAGAAATGAAACTTGGATATAACTTAAAGTTAAACTCTTGAAGCTGACGAACAAGAAAACCCCAAAACAGTTTGCTGAAGACAAGCAGTCCAAGAATATGGATTACTGGAACCATGTCCTGTGGTCTGATGGCACCAACATAATTTTGTTTGGCTCAGATGGTGTCCAGCGTGTGTGGTGGCACCCTGGTGAGGAGAACCAAGACAACTGTCTTTTGCTTACAGTCAAGCATGGTGGTGGTAGCATGGGTCTAGAGTGCATGAGTGCTCCGGCACTGGGGAGCTGCAGTTCATTGAGGGATACATGAATTCCAACATGTACTGGAACATTCTGCAGCAGAGCATCATCCCCTCCTTTCGGAAACTGCACCACATGGCAGTTTTCCAACTTGATAATGACCCCAAGATCACATCTCCAAGATGACAACTTGCCTTGCTGAAAGAAAAGGTGATGGACTGGCCAAGTACGTCTCCAGACCTAAAACCAATTGAGCACCTGTGGTGCATCCTCAAGTGGAAGGAGGAGTAGCGCAAGGTGTCTAACATCCACCAGCTCCGTGATGTCATCATGGAGAAGTGGAAGAGGTTTCCAGTAGCAACCTGTGCAGCTCTTATGAATTCCATACCCAAGAGGGTTAAAGCAGTGCTACATAATAACGGTGGTCACACAAAATATTAAGCACACTTTGAGCACAATTTGGACATGTTCACTGTGAGGTGTACTCACTTGTGTTGCCAGCTATTTAGACATTAATGGCTGTGTGTTGAGTTGTCCCATGAAGAGATATGATCAAATATTTGTAAAAAGGTGAAGGGTGTACTCACTTTTATGAGATACTGTACATGTAATCTGTCTCATCATCCTCTATTACTGTCTCTCTTTGAGTTTACATTTTATTTAATCGATTTTATCATCACTACAGGAAACGTAGTTGGGCTAGTTTCACGTTCCTTTTTGCGCTATGTTTTTCTATGACTACCCTGGTAGAATGGCGGATGACAGATGATAGCCTGCTACTATGTGCCTGTTTGAGCTCTGCTGCTGTCCGAGAAAATCACATCAAGGGCATTGACTGGGTGTGGAAATGCACTGACTGTTACACACTCATTCACATATGAAGGCTGGAGTGGAGTGGTGTACTGTGTATATATGTGTGTGTGTTGTATTCATGCAGGACATGTGTGGTTCGCTCCACAAGAGACACACCGGTGCTCATTCCGGAATTCTCACTCTGACCTTTCCCTCTCTAATCCTGCCTGACATTTTGGGCACACAGCTCTGTGTAAAGAGGCCAGCTAGCAAGCATTAAAGTCCAGAGGCATTGCTATAGTGAGGATGATGACCACCAAGTGGCCAAATTTGCTTTAGGTAAATCTTTTCAACATTCCCCACCAATTACCATAATCAAGAGGCAGCGAACACTTTTGAATATTAAACACATGACTATATACCTCTCATTTAACTGGCTAACATTACAGCCCAATTTAAGCTGAATCTGCGTAATTTCCCTATGCAATTCAAGAGCCTGGATGGAACCATCATCCTGATGACCTCTATCTCTGCCTAATGCTGAGCCATGCCTCTGAATAATAACATGTTTTGTGACTAAATTGCAAATCTGATGCAAAAAAAGTGACACTGCATGTGTAATGTGACTGAACCAGCCATGCTGCTTGAATTAAATAAGAAATAAGGCTTTACTTGCAGAGGGTTCGACAAGAATTGGTATCAGTGAACAGGTGTAGGTCCAACAATACAAAATACAGCTAAGGACTAACATAAAAAGAAGTGATCAGGCAATCAAATCTAAAAAGGGCAAAGGCAAATAGACAAAGTCCAAAAATCAAGAAACAGTCAGTGACAAAATAGTATACAGGAAACACTCAATAGCTCTACCAGAAGAAGCAAAACCTCAGAAAGAATCTAGTCTAAAGCTCTGGCTTATAAAGTAAACTAAGACTGGTCACGTGACACACAAATCAGGTGAAACAGATCAGTAGTCAGGTTATTGTGAATGTTGATAGGTGGATTGCGGAAAGTCTATGGTCACATGATCTTGGAGGGGATTCTGGGAAATGGAGTCTTTGGGTGAGTCAGAGCCAGAGGGATCCGTGACAGCATGAGGGACGAAACTCACATTTCATATCAATTTGAGAAGAAAATGGAGGCAGTGTTATCTATTACTTGGTTTTGTTATTACATTACTTTGATGTCTGCATTTACTGAGGAAGCTCTAGGAAGTAATTTGTGCTGGAATTACCACTTAGCAAACTTGTAAAAACTATGGACATTGCATATTCCCTCTGAGAAAAATTATGGATCTTGTCAGTAAACACTCAACATACAGCACTTCCCTAGGTAAACCTAATAGCACCCTACGTGGATGTTTGGGGTGAACTTCAAAGCTGTACTTTGTAGTTTTTCCACAGTATTGAACTGCGATTGTCTTTCTGTGTCTTTTTGTGCAATAGATGATGGCATGAAGCTGTGTTCAGAGAGTCTGAACTTTTGTAGTGATTTAAGGAGAGGATTTTCAGTCTCAGAATTGTACGGAGTGACACAGAATGAAATTCTTTTTTTTGGCCTCGCTAGATGGTATTATTTACATTTATAAATAGATGCAACCACAGCTTTGTGAGATCAGTTTATTCAAGAAGAAGAGTAGATTAAAAAGCAGAAATAGCAATTGGCCTTGGCTTTAAAGGTTTAAAACAGCAATCTACAGATATCTTAAAATCCCTGCAGGTTTACTCTTTGTCCTCAGTGGACAGCAAAGATCTTGACCCCAATATCTTGGCTTGGCTCCAGACCCACTGAAGTGACCTAATCATCTCTGCAATTTAATGGGCTAAATGACTCCTCTTCTCTCTACACTGGACATGATTGGTGGTCAGCATTTTGTTTTATAATGGCTACTGTACATCCACAGATGTTCATTCACTTCCCTGGACACACAGTCATAGTCTTCATACTGGACACTCTGGGCAGCCTGTTTTTGCCTGCTTTTGCTTTCCCTGCAGAGTAGCTTCAGCTAGAGCTTAACGTCTTTGTGTTTGGCCCAAAGCTGGTTCAGGCATATTAGAGTCCTAGATTACGTCTACATTCATTTTCTTGCTTCCAAAATTTCCTTGTACATGGCCTCTTTCTAAGAAGAACAGCTTTTCCAGCCCATCTGATCCCATTCTAATCACAGGTCACGTATGAGCGCACATTATCTGCTGTCCTGTCTCAGAGAATTCCCAGAATACCGTTTTTTTCCTTCTCCTAAAGCTTGTACATATTTAACGGTTAATTGTTCCCATGGGCTTGCAGTTAGAAGGGGGACATTGATGGATCAACCAGTGAAAATGGTTCAGACATCGCTTGTCTTAGCAAATAAAGCCATTAAATTATCTATGCACGTGAACCGCACATTAAAACCCTGACTGCTGGAGTGTGGCCAGCATCTGGCATTGAGAAAGCATGAGAGAGAGGCAGGCAGGGAGGAGGAACAAGAAGGAGTGACATTAGGAATGCCATGGTACCTATACCGTATATCATAGTATATCTTGACCTAGATCATGAATCATATTAACTCAAGTAACCATAAACATCTGCAGCGCACCACTATTTCTTTGCTTATTTTTCCACAGTTCCATTGTATTTCTTTGAAATCCAGGTTTTCACAGTGTTTGGATCCTGCATGCTCAGAATAAGTGGTCTTTGATGTATCAAAACCCAAAGAACAGAATTCAACAAAGGTTGAAAGGTCTACCCAGTATCCTTTCAAATTGTCTGTTTAATCCGTTTCCCCTCTGGAACTGAATTCTTCTAGTATTTCAGATTGTGAACAGTAAGTCCATTATAATGGGCAAGGGACCATGAGAATACTGTGTATACCGATTAAAAAGCACAGGTTTTCCAACTTGAAAGTTGACAGTTTCCCAGCTAACCTATTCCTTTGTGAAAGTAAAATGTTAGTGGATATAACTTAGTGTGTTACATTCATTTTTGTCACAATGTACAGCTTTTACTGTCATAGTTTTCACTGATTTTGTTCTTTGTCCTTATATAATAGACCAGAAAATTTAAGGGTTGCCTACTCTTTGTTTGTAACATTATGTTCGGCATGTATTGAATGTCACTGTAATGTCACTAGTGCAAAGGCCTGTCACAATTCTTATATAATCGCCTGATTAGGTACAAACAAACAGAATGTGAATCGGATGTGTTTGCTTTCGTCTGTTGTCCTGAGGCAAATTCATGTAAATGAAAGAAAGCTGAAAACACATTTACTGAGACACACAAACGTATCTTACAAAAGCAACAAAAGTTTTGACTTCTGACTAATCTAATAGCCCAGTTAGAGGGCAGGGGTGAGTAATATTCATTTATTTTAACTTTAGCTGTTTCTGTTGACAGCTGAGAGCTGCCGCACATCGACAGCTAGAAAGCAAGATAGCCAACTTGCCTGATTTAGGCTTTAGGCTTGTTCTTTAGCTTCTAATCCAATTAGAGTAGTTATCTGTGCTATGGTGTAGTTATTCACTGATTCCTAAATAGAAGAGGTATATTTGAGAGAGAGAGAGAGAGAGAGAGAGAGAGAGAGAGAGAGAGAGAGAGAGAGAGAGAGAGAGAGAGAGTTCACACAAGGATGCCTGTCTGATGAGTGGAAGAGGTGTTTCACATGGCATTTGCAATTGATCCTGATTGGCAGGTATGCTCAAAGTGTGTGAAAGCCTGTTTTCAGGAGATTACCATAACATGCTCAGATTGTGCTACAGTGTGGAAATGGACTTGTCATAGTATCTCCACCTCAGCTCCATCTCCATAACTCTGCCCCCTTGTCATCTCTGTTGCTTGCACCTATCATCTGTGCCTCCTGTACCTGTGCTCTGTAGTCCTGCTTTGTCATTAATCTCTATGTGTGTCTTATGCTGCATTTACACACAGCTAGTTGATATTCCATTGTTTCCAATGGAGCAGCTACAGAAAATTCTGCCGATACATTGTTACATGGTACTCTGTGATGCAAAAATATGGAAAGATGTGCACTGTGGTGATGAATGATATCACCTGCCTTAAATTAACTATAACAATCACTATAGTTGGATTGTTTGAACACCAAAGGCAACAATCAATACACAGTAGCATGTTAATTTTAACCCATAACAGCAATGTAATGCTGTACGCTACACTCCCATCTCAAGACTTACAGTCTCTCCTCTCAGCTCTAGTCTCATTTGGAGGTTGTACAAAGACAGGACTGCATCATTTATCTTGTTTCATGTTTTTTTCAACATCTCATCAGAATAAATTAAGCTGTGAATCAATTCTGACCTGATTGTAGCTATAGTGAGAATTATCACATTAAATCACAATATAATTATCTGAGCACAATGTGCATGCCAGTACTTAAAGAACACTGATGACCTGCATGTTTCATTACAAAAAGAGCATAATTAGTCCTGTTTTACTAAATTTAGCGCAGTGGATGATGTGAAATGTTGAGTAAAGTCATCATTTTTGATAGTGTTTTCTTAAATTTGGCACTTGTTTATTAAACCTCAGAAAAATGAAATATGATGCATTCAACGTGTGAAGAAAATATGTTGGAAGTGTTTTAGTGCCCACTTTTAGCTGAGTGTACTGCTACATCCATGGTATTTATATGTCATTTTATTATTTGACGCTTGCTCTGGATCTTGGATTCCAGTAAACAAACTATGAATATGCATCCTGCCTTCTTATCGCCAAGACTGAGGCTGGCTCCAGGCACTGTTCCTCTTCTACTCATCTCCTCTTTTTTTCATAGCTGATTACTTTGCAAAATTCAAACATAAATCCAGAAGACAACACAGTAAGGTACCAGCAGAGCCCTCCATTTGTTCATCAATTACTTAATCCGACCCTGAGTAATCATGTGGCTCTCTGTGGGCAGAAAGTGGTCGCAGCAGTGAGAGCTGAAAGGCCCAGTGTGGTCATCACTGACATCTTTGTTTCTAAACATTAGCTTTTTGTTTTGTGTTGTTGAATTACTAATTGTGCTGCTCTCCCGTGATGCCACTGACTCAGACCCATCTGACCTAACATTCTGCAAAGCCATAGAGGCCTTTGTTTGATTGAACAATGACTGCCATGGAAGAAATAAATGTTCTTAGAAACACAGGATTTTTGGCACACCTGGTTTGTGTTCTGTATTAAATCCTTTGAAAAGATAAGCCTAGAAGTATAATAACCAGGACTCTGAAGTGGTTTGGGGAAAAAGAAAGGAAAATGGAAATGTATCCTGCTAAGAACAAAAACAAAAGCAATAACATAATCATCCAGAAACGTTTCAGAACAGAAATGTTCATTTGAAATCTGTCACTAGATAATAATGTTATTTTTTGCTTCTGTTTAGAACAAACTTAACCACTCTGAGGTCATGTCTTTCAAATGTCTTCAGCATCACATTTTGCATCTATCACGATTGGCTCCTCCCACTCCATGTGCTTTTTGTTTAGATCTTCTATGTGCCTTTGTTTTGATCCAGCCCCCTTGTTTAGTGACCTGTTTTCTGCCTGTCCCCCATTGTCCCTGTGTTTTATAAACCCATGTTTGCTCTTTGTTTTTGTTGTTCTTTGTGTTGCTTGTACTGGTTTTTGTTCTGTTGTTTGTACCGTTCTGCTGGTTTGGTTCTGGTTTTTGTCATGTCTGTCCCCCGATCCATTTGTGTTGGCTCTATGACTGTGGACCGTTTGCACTATGACCCTGGATTTGCCCATAATAAATCTCGCTTATCTCAGCACGTGCGTCCGCCTCCTCGCTCCCCGTTACAGCATCATTCAGTGAATTAGTTCATGTACACTGTGCACCACAAGCAACTCCATTCATTTCCATTATAGCTTGTTGTGTTTTAAACTTTTACACAGCTCACTGTTGAAAAATCACAGTAAACTAAGCATAGTACAAACACTGTTTTAAGAATCACCACTGAATTTTTATTGTGACATTTAAGAGAATGAAAAATAATATAAAATAAATGGAATTAACCCATTTTAATTTAGTTTTAACAAAGACTGTCAGAAGGATTAGAACTTTGAAAATTTGAAAAGTTTTCCTTGTTTCTTTGCTAAATATTCAAATATATTAGAATTTTAAATACATACAAAATATAAACTATATACTATTTTCCAAAGAAAATAAGTAAGAAGATAAATATCTAGAGTAAACAGCAGATTTCCAGTGTTCAATGTTATCTCTCCTAGATCCACCAGGGCGCACTCAGCATAAATTATCAAGCATCCCAAAAAGCATGCAGTGTTCTTTGGCCTTGAGGACTTCATCAAAAAAGTACGCAGACCTATCTGAGGTTGAGAATCATTGAGAATTTTTTTTTTTAATTCTGCGTTTAAAACAAGCCAAATGGTTTCGCTCCTCTTTAGCTTTAGTTCTGAAAGAGCTTTTTTTATGCTCGATCATGTTACTGACCTGTTTCCAACTAACCTAAGTTGTGATATATTCCACCAGGTGTTTTTTTTTTTTTTTTTTTTTGCACCTGTGTCTTGTTGCCTCCATTAAAATTGTTGCATGTATTAAAAAAAAACAATAGAATTTCAATAGTTTCAATATTTGATATGTTGTCTTTGCAATTTTTAAATATACCAGTAGTGAAACACTGGGCCTCTAAAAATCTAGGAATTTTGAAGTTGTGAGCAGACGACATTATTATTCATGTACATCTGTCGGTGCAGATGCCGATGCTGATGTGATTTATAAGAAGGAAAAATTGTGGCTAGGCCCATGTGGATTGACACTATGGAGAAATATAGTTATTTTTATAGGGATACAAATGCAGTAAATTGAATTTTATGCAGCCATTTTAGCTCAGTATCACCTAAACATTTTGTACAATAAATACAATCAAATATTGGTTTGAAATGTTCATCAAATTTTTACCTTATTTGTTTATTTGACAAAGACAAATAAATACATACACATTCATCCACCTGAATATTTCATAATGTAAATGTACCAGATTTAGCTAGATAGCTACAACATTAAAATATGTTTAATTACAAAACATGTTAAACTAAAACCATAAAACACAAGCAACACAAGGCACAAAACTAAAATTTTACAAAGATACAAAATGCGCAATATAATCAGTTGATATGTTGACACATTTGGGTATCCAGTTTCTTTCATAGTATTTTGCAGTCACCTCTTGTAATGGCCCTTGTTGGCCCCTGTCGGCCTGTATCTGTCCAATAGTAATAATTTTTATGATATAAATATCTGCTGAAAGCAATATGATTCCAGTGTCACTGTGCATCACTAAGGCTACCATTTTCAAGTCACTCAAATACTCTACTGCCCCACAGGAACAAATCCAGAGCTAACAACATCACAGCACACAGTTGGTGTGTGGTATTTTAGACATTTTCTGCTCCAATACCGATACCCATCAGTGATGATATGCCATCCCCAGTTCTGAACAGTTTAAGAACAATAGGAATGTTAAAATATTGGTCCTACTCAGTATATTAAAAACATAAAATCTTTTTATTTCTGTTTCTGAACGCTGATAATAAGGTTGTGAAAACTAGTATCTTTAGTGCTGAGTGTCTGTGTGGCAGTTCCATCTGTATTTGTGAGAGGCAGGTTGTTATCTGTTATCTTTCTTCCCCATTGATGAGTAGATAGCACGTGCCAACGCCCCATGCAGAGTGTTTATTTTAATCAATACTGACGGTTGGAGATAAATGTTTGGATCAGAGAGACTAATGCCTCAGATCGCTTGTAAAAAGACATCAAAAAGCATGTTACGTGTCTCAAAACTCTCCAACGATAGCTCTGCTTCAGAGCCTCTTTTGATCACAGAGGCATTTACATGAAGTGGAAATTGCGATCTTGGCTGTGGAACGTTTGAAGACTCAAGTTCATTTCAGGGCCCTCTGTGAGAGAAGTGAGATAGATGGGCCATTATCACAATGCAATATTTAATATTGTCATATCCTTTTATGCTGGAGGAATCTAACGAATTTTGCTTTAGGTCAGTATGAACTTAAGAGAACTTAATGACTGACTGATCCTCTCCCACAACCCGCTATTACTCTGTATCTGACAGAGGCAGCCAAAGTGTGCTTGTAATGTGGTCTGGCTGTTATACAATGGCTCTATTGGTATAATGTAGTGGGTGACACCTCTTCCTTCTACACTGTAGATTGGGGTTCAATCTCCCACCAAATGCGAGCACCCTACAATATACCTACCTGTGTAAAATGATCAAATTGTAAGTCGCGCTGGATAAGGACATCTGCCAAATGCTGTAAATGTAATTCTCTGCTTTTAGTATATTTACTGTACCTGGCTTTATTTTCATATCCTCATTATGTGACATACAAAATATTGTGCAAAATATGCTAAAATTATTGGCTCTAAAGACAGTTCTGATTAAAAACAGGATGCTACTGGTGGATTATGGAAGACAGAAAAAATGGTCTTTTATGCATAAGAAATCCTGCATGCTAAAAGAATGCTCCAGAGGACACAACAAAAGTTCATGCAGATAGATCTTTATATCTGTATGGCATAATCCTTCAGTAATAATGATTTACTTAATCTGGCACATGATGATGGAATTGTATGTCTTTTTTCACCACTAAGAGCCTAAGTTGAATGCTTGAGATATGTTCTATAGCTTATTACATCATGACTTGGCTGCTGGAAGCAGTTTCCATTATCAGAGCATTATTTGTTTATTCACTGTATAGACACCCCTATCCAGGCCACCTTATCCACACTGGGCTCGCTGGAGGATTTCGCTCTGCCTTTCATGAGCCTGGCCTGGCAGTAAATCTCCCCGCATACAGCAACACAGCCCTGCTTTCACAATCAATAAGGGATTATTCCCCCTCTTTTCACTCTCTGAAATTGCATTAGCATTAGCTAAAAAGAGTGCTCTGTATATTTGAGTTCTACCTTTTATATAATTACAAGCCCAAGATGAATAGTGGACGTATTTGAATTATGGGAGTGGCAGGACAGTGTGATGAAAGCACAGAGCAAAGGCTAAATATATGATATCTTTTAACGGCTCTCCTTTCTGGTAATTGGACTTTTTGTGGAGTCACTTCTGTATGGTTTAGGTTTGCCCTTAGCTCTGAATCCAATGGATAAATGCTTAGTGGTGATGTGATTTTCTCTGCTGTGGTCTCCTGCTGGCCTGTAGAGTGACCAGAGTGTCCTGAGTCAGCCTGACCTCCGCTGCTGTTTGTTAACACACGCCGGCCACTACCAGGACTTTCTTGTCCAGAGCGACCTGCAGGGCTGTACATATTCTCCCTCGCACTCACGCTACTGGGCCTCTACTATTCTGCTCTTCAGTCCATTAATCTATCATGGCCAACAGCCAAAAGGATCTGCGTTAAACAATAGGGAAAACAGTGGGGGATGTGAGAGAGTAATGAACACAGATTTATTTCAAAGACGAACTACCTTGTTTATTGTGTCAACCTCCCAATAACCCTACAGCTAGTAGCTGGTTCTTTGCACAAGCGCTATCAAAGACATTCATTACACACAGCCGTGTTGAGAACCTGTGTTGCTCATTTTGTATATGCCCTGAAATACCTCTGTTTGCACTTTGTTTAATTATTTCTCATTCAAAGCTCATTGAAATGGGGGGAGACATTCTGTTGAAAATGTGCATTTGAAGTGTTTAATCAATAAGACTTTTGTGTTTGTAAGTAGAGGAGCAGGGGCCTGATTCATAACCGTTTTCCTGAGAAAGAAACATATAAGGATTAAACTCTAAGAGGATTATAGGGATGTTAAAAGCAGTTCTCAAAAACTATCTCATAAACTCTTTTGTAGTCTATCAATATCACGTTACATTTTAAAGGTTAGCAGAGATTATGCTGTACTTCTGATAACTGGTTATTCAGTTTATGTCAGCACCCAAACATTCAAATTTAGCAAAAGTTAGAGAACAAGAACTGGAAATGATGGTGGAGAAAACCGACTCCTTGCTTTATTCTAACAATTATATTTTGTAAATCTCTAGAGGGTTTAGAAGGTTAACGTGTGAGACTGTCGATATTAATGGTCTACATGACAAATAGCTTCCTTGTGAAAATTACAGTTCTTTGAAGAATAAAACTTAAGTTTTTTTTTTAACAGAGATGATTTGAGAACTTCATTTAGAAACATTTTTATGAACTTTTGTGGATCTGGTCCCAGATATCTTATTTAAAAAAATGTGTGTGTGTATTAGGAATGAGCATCTCAATCCAATTTTGTATTCATATTTGGAAGGCATTATTTAATTATTAAATTTTAATTATTCACTCTTAAGGTTACAGGCTACTACACAGTGGACACATTAGATGGACTGCTTTACTATTAGGCAGCCGTCTTAATATTATTGTATTAATCTACCGTGTTAAATTAAGACCGTGGCTTGAAATTCACGCCGAGAAAGGCTTACGGCCTAAAGTCTCAAGATAAACAGATAAATGCTAAGCATCTGTTTTTCTCTCCGCTAACATTACGAGCCTAGTCATATTACAAGTTATATCACCTTGTGCCTTTAGCTCAAAGCTTTGTCGAGAGTTAGTTAGCTGATACCAAATGTGATATACTTGTGCTTTGTGCTTTCTGCTGCCTGGTGCAGCAGTTCTTGTCTGGTGCACTGTAGACTTTAGACTGCTGCAGTGATCTTTCTATGCTTTCTTCTATGAAGAGATATCAAACTCTGACCAAAATGTAAGAAGCAGGCACTTCACTATTTGCTGTGTAGTAGTTCCTAAATATGTAATGTAATGAGAAGCTAAGTTAAATTAAATTCCACCTTTCATAAGTTTTTGAAAATGTGACTTAACATAGAAAAAATAACCATCTTTTACATTTGTTTCCTGGTTTGGGTCTTTTGCTGACATTGAAACAAATGGAAATGTCAACCTATCAATACAGAATCTAAAGTGGCAGGAATAACTAACTATAAAATAATAATATTTTTTGATTGCATTTAAAGAACAATTTAATGTAAATTGAATGTATATCACAATGACAGTAACATCTGTAAACTATGGATTTGTAAATCTAAAAGATGCCTAAAGATTGAAAATTAAAAAGGGGACAGTTACATAGCTCTGCACTCTGAAGGAGGCTTTTCATGCCCTTTTGGTCTGTTTGTCAGTTTGTTAAAGGGTTAATCCTGCACCTTGATATGAGTCACGCTCTGAGTCACTTTGTCTTCCAGGAATCCACCGTCATCAATATGCATCAGCACCAATACCTCAGCACACAGCTCCCTCGCTCACGCTGAATCTGCGGTTTCTGCCAAGCGCGGCCCGGCCACTGTGCAGGCCGTTTAGAGGAGATCTGCAGAGCAATCCTTCACCACTCTCCGCATGACACAAACAAGCATGCTTTCCAGCTACCGAGATCACAGCCGGGCTCGCATGCTCTGTATGTGCAGCCTCAGCTGCAACCTGCACATCTCTTTGCACGGACAACAGCACAGAGTTAGCATTATTCAGCTTTGCCAATATTCAGCATTAGTCAGCGTTAGTAGTGAAACAGAGATGTTTTGAACTGCAGCGGTACTGACATTTGTTGTGACAAATGGAGGTTATGGTGGTTGAAAATGTGTGTGCTACGGGCCGATTGTTTTGAAAGCAATTGAAATTTCTGATAATCTATTATACTGGCTGATATGACTGGCTGATATGATTAACAGACATGATGAGATTGATAAGATTAGTGCTTTAGTGAATGATTAATCAAAATAACAGTGTAATGGGGTTTATTTTTTTAAACTCAGGCTCACTCTGTAACTAAATAAACACATTCAAGTCATTTATATTATTCAAAGTTGCAATATAAATAACACTATTTTCATTTGCATTATTTTGTGTTTGTATGTTTGCATTGCATTTTTAAATGAGAAATTAGTTGCTTATTTAAATAAACTAAATCAAATAAAGTGCTACATTTAAAGTAAGATGTAGCTGCCTCTTTAGTCTAGTGAGACATATATAATTATGCTGTGACCTTTTGGTAATGGTTACATATATTTATAGGGTTTATTGACTCTTCTGCGCTATAGATCATCCCCAGAAAAAAAAATCTGAAGCAGACCACGGAAAATGTATAGTTTTGCCTGTTACAGTTAAAAATAGACATGCTTTTTGGTTCAGAGTAGTGGATTTGCTTAAAAACTGTTGAAAAGTTACAAATATTCCTTTACATTTAAACATCTAATTAAAGCCAAAATAGATTGTTGTCTTTATATGAATGGTCAGCATGTACTTCTGTGTGTTTGTATCCATTCAGTGCGAGGAAGTGTCCTGAAACATGGTAGGAACCACTGTAAGTAGCTTTAAAGCTATGCCATAAGATTTGGGGATTTGTAGATATCTCTGTACAATATGCAGAAGAACAGTCTGTAAGGTTATGCTTTAGTCCCCTTCACTGATGAATCTGATGATTGCGAGTTCATTGAAAGAGCATTCAAAGAGAACTCAGTCAAAACTTGGTGAAGCACATGTCTTCAGAGAATGTGAAGGAGTTACCTACTTTTGCCATCATATCTATATAAATATAGTGTTGATGTTGTATTTGGGACCTCAGCATTGAGCTGTATCTTCTGTTTTTGCCTGACTATGAGATGTTAATACATAAAGATGAGAAAAATCTTCCGAAACCTGACCTGACACCTCAGGTCACAATCAGTCAGACTTTACAGGGTGACTCATTGCAGTGCATGCACACCAAATTTTAGCTTGCGATTTGTAGTTTAAAACATTCAAATGGACATTTTCATTTCATTTCAATTTTATATTTTGAACTTTAGTTAGACAACCTATTTGTTACAGTATAAAACAAAGCACTAAATTTCAGTCCTTTGTAGCAGGATTTCTGTTGATATTGATAAATCTGCACAACCTCCATATTGGACGATATCATTGGCCTAAAAATATACCAACTGATATATCAGTTTGGCCCCAGTGAACATGTTTTGGTATGTGTCGAGAGACAACGGTAGCTCCTCATCCTCTTGGTGGTCACATGCTCTGAGAGCTCCACATGACTCCTGCTGAGGTCATCTCCAGGTGCCAATGCACTGAAGCCTCAGGCAAGTCTCCATCAACTCAAACGCATGGCTTATGTTCTGTTTTTCCTTCCTTGATGAACCTCCGCACGCACTCTTTCGTGAACACACACTCACAGGGGGGTGCAAGATTATGATGATGCTGCCGTGTGAGTCACATTTTCTGTGTGCACTTTGGGACATTAAGTGAATGGAAGAGTGACTGAGTTTGGACAGTGTAGGACTGTGTAGATGAGTGTGTGCCTGTGTGTGAAAGGATGACTGAAAACTTTTTGATGTGTCATTGCTATAATCCCCTGCTGAATCACATCACTAGGCAGAAACTTTGTCTAAATGCACCCGTGAGGACGTCCTCAAATGCCTTTTTGTCAGTGGATATTGCAAAAGATGGTTATAAGGAGGATAATGGTTTGGATTAGCTTGGGCTTTTGTTTGGATAAAAATATCCATAGGCGTTTGCACATTAATACCAAACATTAATTTCCCTCAGACCATATTTTACCTAATGTCTCATGAGAGAAGTCTCCTTTCACTCATTAACCCTACAGAACCGAGCATCTTAGTGCTGATCCATTCTGAGACTTTGGTGATTACCCAAACTGGTGCCAGAGGCGTTTTTGCATATGCATGTCCACCGTGTAGAATCAGTTTTTAGTGTGCTGTTGTGTCATGGGAAGCTTGTGGAGGAGACTGGCAAGATCCCATATGTAATGGAAGCAGTTTTGTGACCGGCGATGTCCACAAGATGTCTGATGGACTGGTCGGTCAAGTGGTCAAGTGGTCAAGTGGTTGTGTTCCTATCATCAGGCTTCCTTTACAGTCAGATGCACTGTGATATTTTCATAGTGAGTGCATGAGCTCATTTAGAGCAATTCAGATCAATAAGAGCTCATTATAGTTTTGTTTATTCAAAGTAACAATAAAAGACGACTGATGTGTGTCTTATATTGCTATTCATGAGTTTTCCTGTTCAAAATGTAGTTTGTGAAACAATCTGAATAAAAAATGGCTTTGATTATATGATAATAAATATAACAACAGCTATGAGACATAAGGTTATTAATAGAGAAGAGCAGATTAGCATTGGCCTAAAAGGTTAAAATCTGTCTTGTGAAATGTATCATCGTGTAAAGCTTTGTGTGTATTATCGTGTTTTCTGTCAATGTTGGTTGTGATGCAAATACAAAAAACATCTGCAGATTTTTAGCTTTATAACACTATGAAAATTGTAAATTTACCTGGGAAATCCAGCAATAATTTACTGCATTCCTTATAAGCAGATTGCTATAAAAATGGTACAATCAAGGAGGTCTAGGAGGTCATTCCTCATATCAAAGAGATTAAAATATGGATGGATTTTACAGTAATTATCTGTTCTTTGTACAGCATATTGGAAAAGTGATTGTTTATTGTAGTATTAGTGGCAGATCTTTCCAACATTCTTTATGAATTTATTAGTTTATGTTAACAAGCTTTTATTTCATCTACAATACGATTCACATTTTTTATACAGACTTGGTTGAGTTAGAACTATTTAAAGGCATTTGACAGGTTTTGTTATCCCAACTAATGGTGTTTTGTGTTTGAGCTAATTAGTTCTTGTGGTGTCACATTAAAACAGATGGTGGTTTATTGCCAGTGTTACAGTCGTAAAGACTGTAATGTTTGTGCATGAGGTGTGCCTGCTAACATTGTTGTATTTAATAGTGTGATCATACTGTTAGCCTCAAAAAGCTACAGTTAGCTGAAATTCAACATGTAATGTTTTTCTGTAACTTTTGCAGACAGTAAGGCTGTTGTATATAAATGGCAACTGCTAGTATTTTACTGTAAATTTAAATATGTATATGTAAATAATTATATATATATATATATATATATATATATTTACAAGACAGTAGTGTGTCCTGCTATGATGTATGGTTTGGAGTCTGTGGCTCTGTCTAAAAGACAGGAGGCTGAGCTGGAGGTGGCGGAGATGAAGATGCTGAGATTTTCGTTGGGAGTGACAAGGAAGGACAAGATTAGAAATGAACAGATCAGAGGGACAGTGAAGGTGGAGCAGTTTGGAGATAAAGCCAGAGAGGCCAGGTTGAGATTGTTTGGACATGTGTTGAGGAGGAATAGTGGATATATTGGGCAAAGAATGTTGGAGATAGAGCTGCCAGGTAGAAGGAGAAGAGGTAGACCTCAGAGAAGGTTTATGGATGTAGTGAAGGTGGACATGGAGATGGTTGGTGTGAAAGTAGAGGAGGCAATGGATAGGGCAAGATGGAGGCAGATGATCCGCTGTGGCGACCCCTAAAGGGAGCAGCCGAAAGAAGAAGAAGAAGATATATATATACATACACAGGTAAACGTTAATGCTATACTTTAAAAGCATTTTACATGTTGTTATTTTCATGTTTTGTTTTGTGTTCAGGTTTGAGTTTAACCTTTCATCATGACTGCTAACAAAATGGCAAATTTGCATTAAGCTATTAGAGTCCTCAGAAATGAGTGATTCTAGACTTATCGAAGCCATTTATTCATTACTGCATGAAACAGTGCATTTAATATAAATGCAAACACATTATATAAGGAAGAATATTTGATTCAAGTTAACCTGTTCAAGAATAAGCAGGATTTGAAATAGCAAGGTACCATCAGCTCAATGAACACCATTTAAAATGATCGGGCTGTTTGAGTTAGCCTTACTTGCTTCAGGCGTGTGGATCACTGAGAGTAATTGCTTAACTATGATTCAGATATGAAGTTATTTAAGCTTGAACCTGTACGTTTACTTATTTTTTGAGGCAGTACGTTTACATGATTTTTTAAAGTAAAGTCGACTAAAGTAAGTTCACAGTGTTATTGTGAAGTCACGTTATTAAAGTTTAAATTGTAAAAAATGTAACCTGATGCCACTGCAGTGTGGCACTAGAGATTTCTATCAATGTACGTAGTGCTTGTCTTATCACAGAGCTCATCTTACGTTAGATCTGTGACCTTCTTCCATAAATAATAACCCAATCTCTTTCCATGACTGCATCTTTGCTCTGGTATGTGCCTCAGAGCATATTAGACGATCAGTCTCCTCCACACCTCCAGATTCAGGTCACTGTTTATCACAGGAATGGTGTTGACCAGCAGTAATGGATGC
Organism: Pygocentrus nattereri; assembly: GCF_015220715.1. Taxonomy (NCBI): domain Eukaryota; kingdom Metazoa; phylum Chordata; class Actinopteri; order Characiformes; family Serrasalmidae; genus Pygocentrus; species Pygocentrus nattereri. Next base: position 28,700,435 of record NC_051223.1, on the reverse strand, counting down.
TGGAGCATCAGGCTGAGATGCATGTGGAAATCTTTATCATAGTAGCTGATCACCAATTCATCAGTGTGCTGCTGCTTCTCTCCAGGTCCTGCAGTAATTCATCCAGCAGGAGGCATTTCCAGCCCCCCTCTCCTTCACTTTGCCTTTGCTCTCTGATCCTGAGCTAGAGCAGGCCCAGCTCTCTTCAACACTCCATTCCTCGCAGGCCTGGGGTATAACCTCATACAGAGGCTCAGTGGCACAACACTTATTTTGCCAAGGCAAATCTTTACTCTTTGGATTCTGAGAGAGACATAAAGGTTTCAAGGAGGTCACCAAGTAACATTTTCTTAAATTTACACTGCTCCTCTGGATGTTTTGACAGGATCCATTCAGTAGCTGTTGCCTTTTAGGAAGGCCAGGAGAAACCTGTGATTTAGCAAATACCAAATTCAATATTAAAAGGCTTGTCATAGAAAAATGTCCTATAAGGGTGAAGGTTTAAATGGACTCTCTTTCACTGCTGTATATGTGAATTAACCCCTTAAACCCAAAGGCTTTTATTATCTACGCTTTAACACTGCACACTATGGTAGTGTGCAAAAGTTAGAGACTAACCTTCATTTATTTGATTTCCAGTCAAAATGACCATTAAGTACAAGTTATTAATTTTTCAAGACATATTTATAAGAAGATTAGATATAAAATAATCAACTTGCACAAGGAAGGAACGTAACGGCCATTTTAAATAAATAAATTAAATGGTCTCTGACTTTCAGACAATATTACACGTTAGTTTCATAGTAGTTATTGCATAGGTTTTATGAGAAATAGATCAATAATAATGAAACAACTCTTTTTTAAAAAGTGCATTAAAACCATGCCATTTTCATTGTTACCTCTTACATTTAAAAATAAACCCTTGTTTAATGCTTTACTGAATGCAGGAGAGGCCTGCCATTGTGTCACGATTGGCCCCTTCCTGTCCTGTCCATGTGCTCGTGTTGTGTTTATTTCCCAGTCGGGTCCATGTACTTCTTTGTTTTGGTTTTCAGTCCTGCCCCCTTGTTTCGTGACTCCATCCCTGATTGTCTCCAACTGTCCCTCGTCTTCCCTCTGATATATAAGCCCTGTGTTTGCTCTGGTCTGTGTTGGTCTTTGTTTGTTGGATGTATTGTTTGATTGTGTTTGATGTGCTGTGTTTCTGTTCGTCATGTCTGTCCCACGATATCTCTGTGTTGGTTCTACGAACCTGGACTGTTCCGACCCTGACCCTGGATTTGCCTGAAATAAAACTTGCTTATCTCAGCGTATGCGTCCGCCCCATCGCTCCCCGTGACACATTGGCCTCTGTTCATGTTTGGTGGAATAGACAGCATTGATAATGTACTGAATGTAAGAACATAAGCTCTTAAAAGCAGCCTTAAGCCACAAAACATTTTCCAGGCAGGAAAGGGAAAATATTCCTGGGTGGAAGACGTAAGTCATGAGGAGTGAGGATTATGGGAAGTTACAGGCTCCATAGTTTAGTGATGGACAGCTCAAGATTGCGTTTTTTTTCCCTCTCATCCTTCTGTCATGTGCTTCAGCTTTCCACTGTTTGTTCAGAGCTGAATTTCCATGGTGACTTGCCAAGCTGCTGTAGAGCTTCCCTCACACGCATACAAGAATACACATGTGCATCACATACACACACACTCCTGCTGTGTGCCACTGTCACCTCACGATTCTGTCATGGGAGTGATGAAGAGAAGCAGATAGGAGACAGTACATGCATAATATATATCACAATACAAACACACACGTACACAGTGGGTTCAAAAGTCTGACATAACTGTTGAAAATGCTTTCATTTGCAATCCTTTCTAATTTAATACAATGTGCTTCATTCTCAATTCAATTGTTGGCATTACAGTTTGAGAGAAAATTAAAGTCTGTTAAATGTAAACATGAATTTCAAATTTCGCTTTACTGACAGTATGCACTTGAGCTGGCAATGTAGTATGAATATGCACTTCAATGGAACAGAAAAGACAAAAATTTGCTTGAATTTGAGTAGTGACCTGGAAATTGTGCAGAGTTGTGAATATTTCTTTTTAGATACGAAGCCCTTTATAGACCTGGCTTTTAACCAACTCACTCTTTCACTCACTCATGTTTACTGCCACTCTAGTAACTAGTTAGAAAACAGAGTCTGTTTTAGCATTGGACACTTGAAAAGTGAGTGATTTCTAAGACTTTTAGGGATACCTCCAAAAATAAAAAAATAACTGACCCCCCCATATATGTATGTATATATATATATATACATACACAAAATCATCATTTAGCAAGTACTTTTTTGGAGGTGGAAATATTTAGATTGATCAAGAATTTAAAACTTAATTAAACAATGCTGTCCTGCATTTTCAATCTCTGACAAAACACACATAGTTTTAGTCCATAGGCAGAGCCTTATTTTAGCCACACTCCTGCATTTTAGAGCATCTGCAGTACTGTGCGAAAGTCACCCAAGACACATTTTCAAAATCTGTTAATATGTGAATAAACAAAATATATATATATGTATATATATAAACTAAATAGTGATTTTATGGATGTTAGTGTGTTTGTTTAACCTTTTTCAAGCCTCTCCTTGAGGAAGCCCAGTATTATATGTAGTTAAAAAGTAACCCCTGGTTTGACCAATCAGAGCTTCAGTAAATTGAGCTCATGATGTAATTGATGATATTAACAAGTCTCTGTGGCAGCTGTGAAGGTGTCAAGGAAAAATATGGACCCAAGAAATTCCTGTTACTTTTTAATGTTTTTATGTTTATTTGAATTATGAATATGACTTTATTCTAATGTATATTGCGACAAACTCACTGCTGAGGTAAATTGTTTAAAAATTTGCTTAGATGCCTAAAACTTTTGCACAGTACTGTATGTCCCTCATGGCCACATGGACAGCAGTTAGATCTCATTGTTTTAAAGTGAATGTGTCCCAAAGTCTGAAAATTTGTGTGTAACATTAAGCATTGCCCCTACTAAAACACAACTCTTCTGCAATTAAAGTAAAAGTTTTTGGTGTTTTAATAAAATTATTATGTTTGTATGTGTGTACAACAGTTCTACACTGTGCTTGTTATGGACTGGCTAGAGTTCTGCTCAACATTAGCCAAAACAGTCACTATCGAAACATTTTGGTAAAGTTTCATTAGTTTTAGTCCAAGTCACTCAAAGTTCTGCAGAATAATCCATATACAGTCCAATTGCTTACATTATCCTGAAGTAGGGAACTGTCTATATAAAGGCTTGTGATATCTATATGTTGATCCATTGTAGATGTCGGAAGTCTCAAATTAAAGATGGCATACTGCACTGTTTCCTTATAGTCATTATTTCATTTCAAAAACCAATGATTTGTGTCACTGTCCAATTATGTATAGGCTACAGTGGAGCTAAAGTACAGAACTGGGAGATTGTTTTTTACCTTAGCTCTCTGTAACATTCTCTTCCTGCCAGGTTAAATTGACTTAACTGAACGTCCTTCGTAGTCCCTTTAGTTTCTGTTCTCTCCATCATCCCTTTTCCCTTCTGCTTTGAAGGCCAAATGGGGGCATCTCTGATTTTGAATGTGTCTGTTTTTCGCATGGCCTCTCTGAAGAAGAGAAGAGAAGGTACGTCCTTGCTAATTTTTTTTGTCCCCTGGAGGACCTAAATAGACCTAATATATACGGAGTGGGTCTCGGATGGCAGGAGGTGACTGCAAGTTTAATTCAGCTCGTCCTCCACGCTAGGAAAGTGCTGAAATGGGATTTGCAACAGGAGTCACTGATTACATAAAAAAAGCCATTGCCACATTAATACATTTAAACGGCTGCGGTTTAACACCATAATGAAAACAGAGTGTGAGACAGTCCTCACTTGGGGCTAAAAAAGTTAGAACTAAGAGAAAATCTCAGTTAAGAAAAATAAAAGTGCTGTATACTGCATGCTTGCACAATGGATCTGTTTTTAACCTTAAATACAGTGGTGACTTCTGATGTATTGAACTGAACTGAATTTAGCTGAACTAAATTGATGATAATGATCTGTAATAAAGTGCTTGCTCCTTTTTATTTACCTAAAAATAAAATGTTCAGGCTATTTTTGTATGTAAAACTAATACCAATTAATACAAGTTGTCGATATGCCACTACTGAAGACAGTTCCTCTAGTCACATCTGCATATTTATTCTAAAATATTCTGAAATCATTCTGCACTTTATCAAATTATTAAAACCTGATTGAATTGTAGTTGAATTGAGGTTTAATTTGCTGTTTTATGATGCATTGAAACATTTCTTGAATAATCGTAATTGAATTGCAGTATATATTCCCTAGAATGAAACCATTAAAGCATCCCTTGAAATAAAAGGACTCTGCTGACAGTGAGCCTCCTTGGTGGCAGGAGAGCTTATGTTGGCGGAGGTTTTGCCATGTGGCCGCCCACGCCTCCCCTGCAGCTCAGTGCTGCCCATGCCTGCTGCTGCCTGTGGAGTGGGGAGGGAGGGAGAGGGAGAGAGGGAGAGAGAGAGAGAGAGAGAGAGAGAGAGAGAGAGAGAGAGAGAGAGAGTGAGAGAGAGAGAGAGAGAGAGAGAGAGAGAGAGAGAGAGAGTGAGAGAGAGAGAGAGAGAGAGTCTCCCGTCCTTCTGGCTCTCTCCCAGCCTTCATTCACACTGTGGAGATTTCCACAGCCTGCCCACGTCCCCTCAGCAGTGAATGACACTTTTCTTCATGTTTTGCTGGGGTATCAAGGCCGAGCACAGTGCGGGTTCTCCCTTGGCGCAGGCCGCGAGCGCCCATGTCTGAGAAAAAGCGGCAGTCACGCAATCTCTCTCAATGGGGAGCAGGGGAAGGTGTGAGGTGACACAGTGGTGCATGCAGACAGACGTCAGTCCTGCTAGCTCTAGGCTAGTGGTAGGATGATATTTTGCTATGCCAATAATTAATTGGAAAAATCATCACAATGAATGTTCCATACTGATAATTGCATGTAACGTAGAAAACCAGAAGGGCAGACAAACCGAAATGCAGGTGCATGCTCTGTTTTAACTGATAACACCAACCAAAAGTCCTGCTCTAATTCCAGTCCATGTCTGTGGTAGCAGCCTTTGGCTTTTCAAGAACTGAAATGCATCATGATGGCAGTGTTGGTGAATGGAACCCTACTCCCAATGGATTCAGTCTAGTCCCAACAAGTCTCAGCCACCAAGACTTTGGCAATTATGTCTGGATTGGGTACAATGTTTTAATGAATTGAGGAGACCTAGGCTAGGTTATGTGCATCATATGCAAATTAAAAAAGGAAGCAGTTTGCATTTTTTTTTTATTTGGTAGTTATTTGATTTGCTAACAGAAGTGAATGAGTAGTTTGTGTGTTTCTTTCCTCAAGCATTCGGAACCATTGGCTTCTGTTAAAAGTGTGTGCGATCCAGCAGGTTTTCTATTCTTTTTAAAACTAAGAAAATGTGTCAACATTATTTTCTGTAGTAATTAATTGTGATACAAATAGAAATTTAGTTTAAAATTGCTGCCTCAAAATAGTTTTAAATAGAAATTAGTTTTATCACCCATGCTGAGATTTTGGTGATGGTCCCTTAAACTCATGTAAAAAGGTATTTAAAGAGGAATTACAGCACATGTCCACGATGGCCAGAATGAACTGTATTAGTGTGTAGAACATGAGATTTCTGGTGTGATAAAAGGGGTAAAATGATTCATTATTAAAATTATTTTATAATTCCATTATGTGATTTGTCTGATTTGATCAAATATTCTTTGTAAACTAAACTATTCTAAGTAAAACACTTTTCAGGATTCCATTTAAACACACATCTAGCATGATGGTTTCAGTCTAATGCAGTGTAATACACAAATTGACCTGATGCTTTTCAGCAATCCATGTAGGGTGTAAAGCGATAACAGACAGAGCTGATGTTGGAGCGTGCTCTGGTGAGGAGAGTGACAGTGCTGCTGATTAAGTGCAGTGGTTGAGGTGTCAGTGGGCAGCGGTAAAGGCCTCTACAGGGCTCCTAACAGAGTACGGGGCTGTCTGCCTCAGGCCTTATGTCTTGATGCTATAAAAGGCCGTGTTAATGGCAGTGGCTGTGGTTTTGTAAGGGTGCCCTTTTACAGAGAGAGAGAGAGAGAGACAGAGACAGAGAGACAGAGAGAGACTCTCTCCTCCTCTCTTCCCAGGCACTCTACCTGCTTCCAATTAATACTTCACTGTGCCTTTAAGATGGCAGAGGGCGATTGCAAAAGTGTGTGTGTGTGTGTGTGTGTGTATACATCCTTTGTACTATGTGCATGGTACAAAGGTGTTGGTGCATCAATCTGAACGTGATGCATTGACTTTGAATGTTAGAATCAATTGTAGTTTATTGTAATAATATTTGGGAAAATATGTGAAGAATAAACTTATTCTTTTGGCTAAAGAATAATTGTATAGCATTTGTAAAGAAATTTCCATTAAAGGTTTTGTGTACTGTTATATAAGCCTATGCAGTGATGTACAAGTCAGAGACCACCCTTCATTTGTTTAATTTCCATCCAAAAAGGCCATTAAGTTAATCATGTTTCATGAGATATTTCAGAGATTTGATAGAAGATAATCTACTTGCATAAAGAAGGTGAAAGTCAAGGAAAACCAAAACAGTTAAAAAAAATTGATACAGAGAAAATGGGACTCCAACTGTGCGTGTGTGTGAAGACCACCACAGCTGTCACCATCTGATAAACAGCACTGAAAGCTTTCGTTTTTGAAAGAGAGGAGAAAATTACGCTCCTCTGTTGCTTCAGAACTGAAAAAAAAAAACCCAGAAATGTTTCTTACTGTCCATCTTTCCACTGTGAGATGACAACTCAACACTATGAGTCTGAAAGTCTAAAGGATGTATAGTTGTCGAAAAGCCATTACTGGGAAAAGCAAAGAAAAGAAAAATTACACCGAAATGCCAAAGTTGAAGAAAGGTTTTATGGACTGATAAGTCTAAATTTGTATTTATGATTATTACCTGAGAAGCAGAAAATACAATAGTTTGGAGATGTGAAAAAATATCCCTATAGATTTCTGTAAAGCAAGTCTCCTGAAAAGAATGAAAGTGCAGACACACTAAATTTGAAACATTTGAAATTATAGTACTTTTTGAGACTGTCATTTTTTCTGATGTTGAAGTGACATTTTTTGACTAGAAATTAAATGCAAAAAACACAGAATTCTGAAAATTTGCAAAATAATATAATTGACTCAAATTGTTGCCAATTGTGATTTCATGATCATGTCCTAAAGTATTACAATTTAAACAAATCTTTATGAGGTCACTGAGTTTCACCTCTCATACATGTGCTGTGACTGTGGTACGTCTACCAAAAAGAGACTCTTTGAAGGGTTTGTTTAACTGCTAATTTTAATCTATGTCCCAGCCGTTTTCTCACTGTTCACCTTGTTTTGCAAAGTTAAGCCTATTAATCGTGTGTTTTTCACCTATCAAGGTAATCGTGGAGGTGAGGGTATGTGGAGAGAGGCATCTTTGCTGTGTCCATTAATGTGGCCCTGCAGAGCCTGGATCTTTAGAGGCTGAACATGCTTGTCCATTTGGTCCTCTCTCCCTAACACAATCCCCCTGCCCTCTGAGTGGTTGCCAAGGCATCTCCACCACAGCCGAGCCTGGCAGCGTGGTGCTGGATCTCAGCCAGTTGGGGGAATTAAAAGGGGATTTAGAGGGTGTGTGTATGTGTGTATACGTGTATCCATGAGTCAGGAGGGAGGGAAGTGTCGGCCAGGGTGGATGTGTGTGTGTGTGTTGGGGGACGTGGTGGGGACTGCAGTCCGTACACAACGCACTGGGGGTGTTATGCAACATGTTTACTAGCACGCTGACCAGAGGCGATTAGGACTCATGCTTTAGCCTGCACTGGGCTGATTGATAACGCAGGCTGTAATTAGAGGTGCCTGACTGTCGCTGGGTTAAAGAGGCAGCCCACACCACTCATTAAGGCTGACTGATAGAGTCTGCAGGTAGAACTGCAGCTCCTGAGAACCAGGCCTGCTCTGCAAGTTAATGGAGCTGCGAGGGGTTTGGCTCATTTGGCTAATCAGTATGGCTGTGCTCTCCTTGGGTCACTGCTCTGTCCTGCAAGGTACTGCATTATGGAAATGCAAGAACACAACAGCGCAGTAACACTATGTTGACTTGCTTTGCTGTCAGCAAGCATATGATGGTCAAAGCATCATCTCAGCTGGATTATTATCCACAGAGATGGTAGCCAGCATGGTTTCCATGGCAATCTGTGACTCACAAAATATACCCTGGTGCTGATTATCATTACAGCACAGTGAATCACTTCCTTTTAGGGGTCAGCGTTAAAAATATGGCCAAAATATGACACTACAATTCAAGGCACTTTCACAATGTGTTTCACAATATACATCGTTTATTATTAATATACAATGTTTAGTTTTTCTGACGGTGTAATAATTATATATTTATTTACATATTAAGTATTTATATAATAAGTAGTATTCACTCACCCATCCAAATCATTGAATTCAGGTGTTCCAATCACTTTCATGGCTACAGGTTTATAAAACCAAGCACCTAGGTATACAGACTGCTTCTAAAAACATTTGAAAGAATGGGTTGCTGTCAAGAGCTCAGTGAATTCCAGCATGGTACCGTGATAGGATGCCACCTGTACAACAAGTCCAGTCATGAATTTCCTCACTACTAAATATTCCACAGTCAACTGTCAGTGGTATTATAACAAAGTGGAAGAAATTGGGAACACCAGCAACTTAGCCACGAAGTGGTAGGCCACATAAAATGACAGCATTTCTGCAGAGTCAGTCGCTACAGACCACCAGACTTCATATGGCCTTCAGATTAGCTCAAGAACAGCATAGAGAGCTTCGTGGAATGAGTTTCCAAGGCTAAGCAGCTGCATCCAACCCTTACATCAACAGGTTCAGTACAGAGCATCGACCACTGGACACTAGAGTGGTGGAGACATGTTCTCTGGAGTCATAAATCATGCTTCTCCGTCTGGCAATCCGACGGACGAGGCAGGGTTTGCTGGTTGCCAGGAGAACGATACTTGTCTAACTGCATTGTGCCAAGTGTTAAGTTTGGTGGAAGGGGGATTATGGTGTGGGGTTGTTTTTCAGGAGTTGGGCTTGGCCCCTTAGTTCCAGTGAAAGGAACTCTTAATGCTTCAGCAGACCAAGAGATTTTGGACAATTTCATTCTCCCAACTTTGTGGGAACAGTTTGGGGACGGCCCCTTCCTGTTCCAACATGACTGTGCACCAGTGCACAAAGCAAGGTCCATAAAGACATGGATGAGTGAGTTTTGTGTAGAAGAACTTGACTGGCCTGCACAACCCAATAGAACACCTTTGGGATGAATTAGAGTGGAGACTGCAAGCCAGGCCTTCTCATCCAACATCAGTGTCTGACCTCACAAATGCGCTTCTGGAAGAATGGTTAAAAATTCCCATAAACACACTCCTAACCCTTGTGGAAAGCCTTCCCAGAAGAGTTGAAGCTGTTATGTTATAGCTGCAAAAAGTGGGCCGACATTAAACCCTCTCTCACTCAAGTTCATATGAATGAGCATTCCACATTATGCTTCGTTATGGCACATGTGGTTAATGTGTTCTTTAAGGACCACTGATATTTGCAATATGTTGGGAAAAACATGTTGTGAAGCAGTGTGACAGTGATCTTCCACCCCTACTGTCCTTGTTAGCTGTTGGCTGCTTTGAGGTTATGTCACTACAATGCAAACAAATGTAACAGTTAAGAGTAAGAGTGTTGGCACAGTTAGAGACAAGTATAGCCTTTAAAGGAAAATGTCATTTGGTAGCAAATTTTGACCTTCATGTGATGTGATATCCAGTAACACCTTGCATCCGGGCATCGAGAATACCAGCTTATTCCACCATTGAATTCCTAGGAGGTGCTGATAGGGGTCCACAATGCTTTTTCCTACCATCCTCAGCATCTCAAAATGAATAATAGAACATATTCTGTATACAAACAATAACATACATCCTAAAACCAAGATATATGCACACCACTCATTTATTTATTATTTAGTGTCTGTTTGCATTTCACAGTGGCTGTTGTTTACATATACAATACTAAATATTAATGCCTTACTTTGTTGTTTTGTCCCCTATTTTGATGTCATGTTTTTTCACAGATGTCTTTGCACTGTGCGTATAAATACGTGTAGTATGTGTAATCATGCAAAGGCCTTATTAGCATATACCCACAAACGAGTGTTTTTGCTCATGTTTTCAGACTCTTGGGATAAAATGTAAGCTTTACTTGATTCTGCACTTGAGTCTATGTAACTGAAGATGTTTGTATCTGTGAGCAGAATAGTGCAATATTCTTGTCAGTAACTAATATTAGCTAATAAGATAAGATAAGCCGGCATAATAGCTAAATAGTTAATCCACATGCTTGACAGGGAGAGATGAAAGTAAATTTTGCTTGACTTTACATGAGTCTTGCAATTGTAGACATTTTTGTGAATGTGTGTGTTATCCACTATGGTGAGCAAGATAGCTAATCAACTGATTTAGACTTATATAGAGGCCATCTAAACATATATAGAGGTCTACATTATTGTGAAAATTAATGAAAACCTGAAAAAATGATTGAAACATTCTGTTGTTAATCATATATATTTATATGACAGTTAATTGTCAGCTAAAACATTAATGATCATAACAGGCCCTATTATGTGCCTGTTTATTATGCAGGCTCACAAATTTCCATTGGGGATCAAAACTACATGCATGGGTGAGCATTTTAAACAATTTTCCCATTTTCTACCTGCATTTTTAAATAGAAAAAAGATACGTTCTGTGAAATTCAGGTAACATTTACAGCATCTTGTGGGGCTACGTTGGAAAATGTGTTTAGATAATATAAATAGCTTGCATGTGGACAGCTTGTGTAGGCAGCAGTTCCTTTAAATCGTTTTTTTTTTTACTTTTGTAATGACGATACCAAAAAATTGAAATTACACAGTGAAACTTTTCACTTTTTATCAGCACTTTGTAACACCTCTAGTCTTGAATACAAGCTCACACTGGTGCGTTCTACTTTTCTAAAGATTAAAATTTAATGCTTAAAATAATTTAAAGGAACTGCTTCTCTAACATTCTTCATAGAACATTCCTAGTGATTGAATTATACTTAATAAACTGTATGGCCTTTTGTATGTATTGCAAGAAAGTCTGTTACTTGTTGTAGTTAAGTAAACAGACAGTATAAATACATGGAAAAACATCAGTATTTGACATACAAGCATATGAACAATTTCACTGCCAGTGTGTTTTCATATGACTGTTGCTAGACGTTTTGGTTATTATATACAACCCCAATTCCAATGAAGTTGGGATGTTGAGTAAAACATAAATAAAAACAGAATACGATGATTTGCAAATCCTTTTCAACCTATATTCAATTGAATACACTACAAAGACAAGATATTTAATGTTCAAACAGATAAACTTTATTGTCCTTTGTTAATATTCACTCATTTTGAATTTGATGCCTGCAACACCTTCCAAAGAAGTTGGCACAGGGGCAACAAAAGTTAAGGAATGCTCAAAAATCACGTTTGGAACATTCCACAGGTGAACAGGTTAATTGGAAACAGGTGAGTGTCATGATTGGGTATAAAGTGAGCATCCCTGAAAGGCTCAGTCGTTCACAAGCATGGATGGGGCGAGGTTCACCACTTTGTGAACAACTGAGTGAGCAAATAGTCCAACAGTTTAAGAACAATGTTTCTCAACGTGCAATTGCAAGGAATTTAGGGATCATCTACAGTCCATAAAATCAACAAAAGAGAAATATCTGCAAGTAAGCGGCAAGACAGAAAACCAATATTGAGTGCCCGTGACCTTCGATCCCTCAGGCGGCACTGCATTAAAAACCAACATCATTCTGTAACGGATATTACCACATGGGCTCAGGAACACTTCAGAAAACCACTGTCAAACGTGGACGTCGTGTCCCCCAGGCCAAAGAGGAAAAGGACTGTCTGGATTGTTATCTGTGCAAAGTACAAAAGCCAGCATCTCTGATGGTCTGGGGGTGTGTTAGTGCCCATGGCATGGGTAACTTGCACATCTGTGAAGGCACCATTAATGCTGAAAGGTACATACAGGTTTTGGAGCAACATATGCTGCCATCCAAGCAACGTCTTTTTCAGGGACATCCTGCTTATTTCAGCAAGACAATGCCAAGCCACATTCTGCACGTGTTACAACAGCGTGGCTTTGTAGTAAAAGAATGCGGGTACTAGACTGGCCTGCCTGCAGTCCAGACCTGTCTCCCTTTGAAAATGTGTGGTGCATTATGAAGTGCAAAATATGACAATGGAGACTGTTGAGCAACTGAAATTGTACATCAAGCAAGAATGGGAAAGAATTCCACCTACAAAGCTTCAACAATTTGTGTCCTCAGTTCCCAAACGCTTATTGAGTGTTGTTAAAAGGAAAGGTGATGTAACACAGTAGTAAACATGCCCCTGTCCCAACTTCTTTGGAATGTGTTGCAGGCATCAAATTCAAAATGAGTGAATATTTGCAAAAAACAATAAAGTTTATCCGTTTGAACATTAAATATCTTGTCTTTGTAGTGTATTCAATTGAATATAGGTTGAAAACGATTTGCAAATCATTGTATTCTGTTTTTATTTATGCTTTACACAACGTCCCAACTTCACTGGAATTGGGGTTGTATTTTAGACCACACATGCCTTATTTCAGTAAGATGAGATCAAATATTCATTTCAGTCTTCCTTATTTCTACAGCCATCCTTATTTCTAAAGCCTGTCAGGGTAATGCAAAACAGAACCACTAATGCACACCCTCCCTCCCACCCACACACAGCTGATGTGTGTTAGACGGTGGAAAGTAGGGTGTGTGTGACCCAGTGCAGCACCTGCCTCAGGTCTATCACGCTCAAGCTTTTCACATGCCTCATTTTCCACATGAGCGTCTAAACAGTGCCCCCGCCCTGAAACAACCCCTACTGTGGCCAAGCCCTGGAGGCCGGCTCAGACTGTGAGGTCGTAGACTACCTGTGAGTGTGTTTGTGTATATGAGGTCAGAAGAGGGCACAGGACAGTGTTGGACATCCTGTAACCTGGAGCTGATGCTTGCTGTGCCTCTGCAGCGTTTCATTGGTTCTCTCCCTCCCTGTACCTCTCGCTCACTCTGCCATGTTGGGAATAGAAAAGGGTGGAGGGTGGAGAGGGAGAAGCAGTAGGGAGATCATTTAGATGATAAAATGACAAAGAAGAAAATCATCTCCTGTTCTGTCCTTTAATATAAGAAAGCAAATATTGCTTGACATTGCTGTTCAAAAGTTTTGAGTCAGCGGTCATAATAGCAGTTGTAGTTATTTAGTAACAACTTATACAGTGCAGGTTGACATATTGTAAACTAGATACTAGACGCTATTTGCAAGTTTTTGCTTTATTTTGAATTATGTACATCTTCCTCAGTCATTATATAATCATTTGCTGTTCTGCTTATCTTTATGGATACATCAAAATAGCCTTGGGCCAATAATTGATAGTATTAAGTACATAACATTAGGTATGTAACAAGTGCAGCATATCTTTCTTTTGTTCTCTTTCGCATTAAATTATTTTTTTATTGCTTCACCTTTGTTTAACCATTACCTCTTTACAATCATTTTAACCTATGATTAGCTCACACTAGTCTATATAAACATAGCATCACCAGCTAATTAAATATATATACATACACTGGACATTACAGAATGCTATACATGAGATACAACAAAATGCTGTTACATGAGATTTACTGTCCATGAGAGAGTGTGAAAATGGATGAGCTTGTTCAGAAGAGGAGTTCCAGTTTGTTGATGTTTTCAGTCAGTATTTGATGGTATTTCTGATATGGTGGACCAATGATAATTATATTTCAGTCAAGGAAAATGCAGCCTTTAGGGTTAGGGTCTGCAATGCTCACTTGTCACATCGTGACTGAATTTGGACCAGGATTCTATTAATAATTAGTAGTCTAAGTTTACATCATTGTCTAAGGTAGACATGTCAAACATGTTCTCTCTTCTAATGCGCTAAATTTAATTCACAAAGGCCTTGCTAATTAGTTAATGAGTTGAATCCATTGTGTTAAAGCAGATATTTCTAGATACATTTCCATCCCAATCATTTTTTTTAAATGCTTCAAAACGTTTGTTGATGTAGGCTACAGAAATGGTAATCATCTATATTAACTTTTCCATTCAATTTTAGCAGACAGATTGCTTATCAATACCTCATATGTCACAAATAGAAACAAGAAAAAAGAATGTATTTATGCATGAATGTAGTGTCATGTTAGAGATTTCCCTCATCTGCATCTTACCTGAAGCACAAACTGCGTAATAGAGAGGAATAGCTGGAGTGAGGAGGAGACGAGTATGTTTCTGAAAGGAAGAGAGAGTCTAGAAAAGGTGGCGTGGCAGAGATATAGAATTTACAACCATTTGTCACTGTGTTTTCACACTGTGAAATTAGACCCATCCATGCAGTGAAACACCCACATACATGCACACTAGTGAACACTAGGGGGCAGTGAGCACACTTGCCCGGAGCAGTGGGCAGCCCTATCCATGGTGCCCGGGGAGCAGTTGGGGGTTTGTGCCTTGCTCAAGGGCACTTCAGTCATGGACTGTCAGCCAAAGGGATCAAACCGGCAACCTTCCGGTCACAGGGCTGGTTCCCTAACCTCCAGCCCATGACTGCCCTCAAAATTGAGCTAGTGGCCCGTACGGGGATCGAACCCGCAACCTTGGCGTTATCAGCACCAGATATGTGATATTTCCTGTAACATTTCCAAAAACAAATAAATGGCATTTATTAGGCTATGGGGAAGACAGGGAGGCCAAACATGCACAAATTGTGACATACACAAATTAGAATGTTGGAATGGAAATAATGGAAATAATAAGATGGAAACGTGTCAAAAATCACTTTTTATTGATAAACAGAGATAGCTGCATTAGCTTTTGGCAGGAAACATCGTTATGTAAAGCATTTTTTTACAAAACATCAATCTGATGGACACAAGCTCCTAGACAGCACGATTCTCAATTTTCAAAGAAATTCGATGAACACAGAACTATTGAAAACTTTTGAACAGTGGTTCTCAACTGTCTATAGCTAATGTCAGGGAGAGTGCCATTAACTTACTGTTTTTTTTTTTTCTCTCTCTCTCTCTCTCTGTACAGGCTTTGAAGAGAGTTAAGGTTCTGTTCTCGTGACTCTGTTGAGGAGCTTTGAAGAAGAGCACACTGGCTTGGCTCTCAGAAGTCTCCCTCACTCCAGGATCAGAGTGAAATACCGGCACACACACAGATACACTGTAAACCAGTACAGCCACTGCAGAAAGCAAATGGCCCAGTCTTAACCAGGCCACTCAGTGCAACTGACCCCACTTCATCATCTCAGGTGGAGTCAGCAGGATTGTTGTGACGTCTAGCTTCTAAGAGAGGGAACGTCGCTGTCCTCTGCACACCTCCACACAGTTGTTCATTTCTTGGTTTCTCACTCCATCTGTACGAGTCCTTCAGGCATAAGGAGGAGGGAGTTAAGCCACATGTACAGCTCTCACATGGGAGTGACATAGGAGCCAGTCTAGCACTGATAACTCTGCCTTTTCTCTCTTACATACACACGTGCACATTCATATTAGTCACACGCTTGCTTGGCCACACCCCCACGCCTGGTTCAGGATGATGCCGTCCTACTCCTGCTTGTTTGGCTGGGGAAGGACGTGGCCTTGGTGGTGATTGGCTGAGGCAGTGGAGCTGGACCCATGTCGTGGAAGCGGAACTACTTTGCTTCAGGCAGCAGCGGGCTGCAGGGGATGTTCACCCCGCGCACCATGACCTCCATCGCTCCCAGCAAAGGCCTTAGCAATGAGCCGGGCCAGAACAGCTGCTTCCTCAACAGCGCACTGCAGGTAGGACTCATACATAGTCATGCTATCAGTCAAATGTGCAGAAGATTAGTATAAATTCATAACGGTGCAATTAATAGACAATAGGGGTGCTGCACTGAGGTTGTGGAAGCTGATTTTCACTTGTGACTTATTTGCTCTTACACACCACCATTTGGAAGTTTGGATTCAGCATGCCAAAGTTTGTAATCAATGTATGCAGATAAAATAAAAAGTGATTGCAGATGTAGGAATAATTCAATATATTATTTCTGTAGTAGTCCAGAATAAGAATATTTTGTAGCAAGCTGGTACAACTTTGAAAACGAAAATTAAAGATGAGGATTTTTCAGAATTTCTGCATAATTCAGTAGTTCAGATAAACAAAGTAATTCAGTAATTTGATGTGAAATGGTTCAAGAGTCAGAAACATACTATCTAGCATTTGTTTACAACATTGGTGAAATTAACCACAGGTCTCTGTGTGTACCATGCAAGTATAGCCTTTTTATTTACAATCCAAAATGACCAGTGAACCTACATGTCTTCCATGTTTATGTATAAATATGTAAAGTTTATAATGATAAAATAGTCGTAAGTCTAGGACTGGGTACTATTTTGCCTTACAGTGTCCTGCATGTACATACTGTATGAATGGATTTTAAAAGTTAGATTTTAAATCAAAACATTTTAGAGGCATTAAGGCGTTTGGTTGCTATCACCACTGTTCTAATCAATTCTGACAGTTTTTCTAGAAGAAAGCATTTGACATCAAACCACTCTGAAGCACTTTGTTTACATCTTAACAACTTAATTATGCAGAAAATGTAAAAAATATGGTGGAATTCCTCTGAATAAAATGAGAAAGTGGGAATCAAATGTGAAGGTGGATAAATTATTATAAATAGGTAACTGCCGTGTATTATTTATTTTTAATGGCTTATTGTTACCAAAAACTTAAAAAGACTTGTTCCCATATTTAAAATAATAGTTGTGCTCACTATCAGACACACAGGCACACACACACCCAAACATGTGTGCCCACTAAAACCCAGTTTCACACACAAAGTAGTGTTTAATGTGCTGTGATGTCTGAGCTGCTGCAGAATTCATAGAGAATAGGATGAACTGACCAACCACCCCTCTCTCTCTCTCTCTCTCTCTCTCTCTCTCTCTTTCTGGGCACAAACAGAAATCTTGCTGTCACTGTGTCTGATGCTGTTTCTGCTCGGTGTTTTGCATAGCTTTATCTGGGTCTTCCCTGTAGGATATCCCTACTTACACCACTCTGTGTCTGGCCTAAAAGTGCATTTGGCTATGAATTAAACATTCCACTCTGTTACCTACCCCATCAGAGCCTTTGCCCATGCTCTAAAAGCCCAGCAAACACTCAATCCAGGCTAGCAGTGAGAGAACAAGTGTAGGACATAGAGGGACATAGACAGGGAGACGGGGACAGGAAGAAAAAGGGTTGAATGTGACTATGCATGTTTGATGCTCTCCACTTGAAAGGAAATCTTTAATGTCATTGAGTTACTGGACAGGAAAGATGAACTGTGGTCATATGCAGACGTGTCAATATGTTTGCGCTTCTGTGCTGTGATTAATTTAATGCAGCCCAACCGGATCAGGGAATGTGTGATTCATTAAATGCATAGATGTGTGATTAATGAAATGCACATAGAGTGTATAGTCCTTCAAAGTCAACATTGACATCTTGGGGACAGCTTTCTGTTCAGAGACATTACAAGTTTCACCATAGTAAAGTATAAAGTGCCCATGTGGCGGATAACAATTTGCCTCCGTTTTATAGAGTAAAAGAGTTTGACATAGAATGCAAACGTTAAAGTTTCAAAACACACCCTTCAGTCTCCAGTCCATATCATCCATATATGGAAACTAAGCTGCAAAAACAATGTATTTTAAATTCATGATCTGTGTGATGTCATGAAAACCTTGAAAAATTTGCCTATATTGCCTACAACAGTTTAGCTCTGCCGATTCGTGCAGAAGTTATAAGAAGTGTTTCAATTGGAACTGCCATTTGAATAAGGGCAGCCAATCAGAACAGAGATGAGATCATTTACATGTATCAGTCTTAAAGGCACAGTAACAAAAAAAAACTGTATTTTAATTGGGAAGAATAAGAGTTTGGAAAATGGTCATGAAAAAATAAATAATGACTGTTTTTGGTTCATAAAGCTGCTCAAGTAGTTCAAGAAAAAAGAAAAGAAAATCTAAAATACAAAAGTAGATTGTAAGCCCTGTAGGAAATGGGCCAAGATAACAACTAAGAAGTTCACTAAGAAGTTTTTCATAGCCTTTTTTTAAATTTGGCAGTTCTGTTTGTAACCATTAAAGTGGTTTTGTCTGTTCCATCTTAGTTTTTTATTCAACATTTGCAAAAATGACATATTTAAGAAGAAACATGAGAAATGAACAGACCTCCAATTTGCTTCTGGTCATGTTGCCCACTTCTAGCAAAGTTTCATTAGTCTAGATAATTGGTTGAAGAACACTACCGACAGCATGTTTATGGGACAAACACAATTACGACCATGCAAACAGGTAACACTGCTGAAGCTGAGGCATGTTTAGAGCAAAACAGATTAATCCCAGCATGCTTAGATATCAGTTGTGCTTATAGGAGTTATGCTTTTGTTTCTGGCTACTTTAAATGGACGAGTGTGGGAGTATGGTCTGGTCCTCATGCCACAGTGGAAATATTAATAGATTACTGCATTAAACCATTGGTACATTGCAAGTTGGATTGAAGTTAAATAGAAACAGCATTTCAGTGGCCTTCTTTGAGCTATAGTGCAGTGAGAACCTGTGTGTGCACATGTGTGTATTTTCTTGAATCTTTGCATGTTTTGCTCAGTTTTTATACTTCATTCAATGCTTTCTCTTACATCACTTATACTGCACAGGATGTTTCTGCACAATTTATACAAAGTATTACTTGTTTCACTGATGAGATCTCCCCTTCATTAAAAAAGGAACCTAATTAGAAAGGTCTAGTGGCCTTGGAGGGGCTAAGGCCTGTGCTTTACAAGAAACATGTGAAGGTAACATAAGACTTTAAACATGGGACTGTCTCAAAATAGCGTCGGCAACCAGCCCTGTGTGATATATGTGTAGCATCTCCATGCTGCAGGACAGGGGTTTGGAAAGAGTCCTAAAGAGTCCTAAAAAACTCTTCCAGAGATTAAGAGTTTAATTTAAGCCTCAAAGTTGAGTTCTAAATTTCTCCCCTCCATGCCCGTCTTCATCTCACGGCATCTTAAGTAACATGAAAAGCTCTTAATTTAAGAGGAAAGTGTTTTCCTTCCTTTTTTTTAATCAGGAAGGGCTTTAGTCTACAGCTTGAGTCCTTGCCTGACTTCAGTGCAGTGTGTAAATAATATGACTGACATTATTAATATTGATTAGCAAATTAACTCTTCAGTTTGTTTCATTAGTCCGTCCACACATTGTGCATATAATTCACAAAATAAAAATTCAAGCAGCAACTGTTTATTAAAGATCATTTAAAAATAACAGAAATTAGTTAGGTCTTGGGGTCAGAATGTTTCCAGACCACAATCAAAGACCACCTACATAACCTCAAGTTGGGAACAGCCACAAGGGGGGTTGCCAGAAGGAGACCTTTGCTTTCAGGGCAAAGAAACCCAAGCTTCTACAGTTTGCCACGTTACAATAACTTTGAGTGGAACCATGTTTTTGGTAATATTCTGAATGAAATATCAAAAGAATAAGCAATAAAGAATGTTTTTACAGCCTCTTTTGCTCATGTTTACCAAGGTACCAATATGTCTGGAGGGCACAGTATGTAGTGCATAGACACATTTCAAGAAAATGTGAAAGAAAAAAGGTGCTTGAAGTGCCTAAAACTGGTCTGCTGGCTAAATCTGTTTTTGACTGTAACATGGTTATATAATATCCTATTATCAAATGGTGATTCAGCACAAACTCAGCTTTGTTATTCATATTTTTTTTAAATGTTTAAGACAGAAATATGCAAAATGAAAATGAAAATACACAATAAAATTGTGATAAAAATACATGAATAATCTTAACAATCAGCTATTTTTGTTTAACTTATCTAAGTCACTTGAAGTCTCTCCTGTGTATGTGTACAGGTCTGTGACTGTTTGTCTGAGCACTGGCAGTAGATGTTTTTATGCTGTTACTGACAGTGTATTGGTATCTAGCTGTACAGAGCGTCTCTGGACTTGTCATCACTGCTTTCAAAATGCATGTGTAGTATTTCAGCACCCATTCTGAAGAAAGTCTTGTTTTTCTAATATCTGTTCTCAAATGATTTGATATTTCAAAGTTATGCTAAAATGCTGTAGTTGTGTTTGAGCCTGCTAGCGGTATGTCAGGTGTCACACTTTTAAAACTAAAGCACAACCGCTGTTGGAGGGTCTCTAGCACTCAGTCCCTGCTTTGATTGAATCTGCTGAATGGTGTGTTTTATTAGGAGATGCAAACATCTGAACAGTCAATTGTGACCCATGGGAAAACCCAGTGTGACTCCCATTCACTTTCTTTGACTTTGTTTAACATGTTGGAAGTGATAGAAGCATAATGACTCAATAGAGGCTACATGCAGCATTTCCAATTTTTATAACGATATACTGCTTCCTTTTTTATTTGTTCAGTTATTTTGTATTATTTATGTCATATTATTTCTGTTATTAAGAAATCATGTAATTATGTCTGATTGACTAATTGATGCAAATTTAATTTCTGTAGTTTTCCACTAGTCATTAATGTACGAAAAGTAAAATTAATATTTTTATTACAGAGCCATACTTCTGAATTTTGACAAATTTTTTAATTTACCAAAATAGCTTGTGTTGACAGTCTTCTGTCTTGAGGAATGGATTTAGAACTTGAATTGATGTGGAAAGAGCTGATTATTTCTCAGAACTTGCCATCAGTCTTTTGAAATAGTTGATAGATGGGCGGTCAGATGCAGCATATGTTTAGCCTGAATCATATCCCACCACCAGCTATGATTTTTTTATCATGTATTTGCCAATTAGTGATGTTTTACATTTTGCTGCCTGTCTTTGGCTGTGCACCTGTTCTGGGGGAGCGCTGTGATTTTGCTCATTAGGAGGAGAGCAATAAGCCGGCATTCACATTAAGCCTTATCACAGCTCATTTGAATAAACAGCTTGTGTCCTTGACGGTAGCCAGCGTGAGTGGTGGTGCTAATTGTCCGGTCCATTCCTGGCCTCAGCTCTGTCTCCTCTGGACCGGGTCACAGTGCTCCTTTGCCTTCATTAATCTCCCCCCTCTGCCAGCCAGCTTGATCAAATCCTGATTTTATGATGATTGCAGCAGTTAAAAAGCCATTTTTCAGATGTCTGCTCACACACCCGAAGCTTATGTAATCATCTGTGATGGAAATACCTGGAAATAGTGAAAAAAGAAAAGTGGAGAGGAAAATGAACTAATGAGGAATGGCAGTATTTATTTTAATCCTCAAAGAAGCTGATTAGCTGCTTTTCTAACTGAGGCTTACAGAAAAAAATTTGACTAATGTGTTTTCCTTCATTATTTATTTGTTCATTTCACCATCACTGCAGAATTGGAGATGGGCATTGTCTGACATGATTTTGTTTGACCATGAATGGAAGCCTTTCATGTTTAGAGAGCATTAAAAGTTTATAAATAATTAACTATTAGTGAAAGGAGACAATCACTTTTGATCAGTGTTAATTAGGACGGACATCAGCAGTGCAGAATGTCACTCGCGGTGGAGGAAACTGTAATGCTGGCTCAAGGACAAATGAATATCCATATTCAGTTATGCTAATTCCCACATATTATGTAACAAGTAGCATGATAAAATAAGAATCATACTTGATCAAAACCTGTAGTGTAAAGGAAATCTTTGTTCATGAATCATGCAGTTTCAAAAATACAGTTATAATGTTATCAGAAGCAGTCAAGCTGTTTTTTGTTTGTCTGTTTGCTTTGGATTACCATATATTCCCATTTGCAAGAACTGTTTTTTAAACTGCTGGTTACTTTTAGTCTGTTTTGTGTAAGATATAACAATATTCTTGTGCAATATGTCTTGTTCTTTCTGTTAAAGGGGAATTCCACCATCTTTAAAAAAAATTTGCATATTTCCTCCTTAAAATCACAGGCTGATTACATACTATGGCTTATTTTTCAGCAATTATGAGGACTATAATATAAACTGGCTGAGTTGTTCTTTGGTAATAAAAGTGTGTAGTAAACCTTTGGATGAAGCACTTAATGCTTATTAAAGCTGCATAACAGAAAGGTGTTACATTATATGGTTGTGAAAACACTGCCTGATTCGTGAGACATTGATTTATGATCATTTTGAGTGAACAATGTGAGTCAAAACTAAAATACAAAGGAGCATGTGTAACAAAATATTTCTCAAAGAAAACTTATTTTTTTAGATTTAGCACTATTTTTGTTTTGGATAGTAAATAAAATGCCTCTGTTTGCATTGTAGATATTGTGACCCCTTGTTCCTATCACCACCACTGTAAAGAAATCTGTGTCTGTACGTTTCTCCACAATGAGTCATTCACATCAAACCACTCTTGGAATGACTTTACACTCAAACACTGAAGCCTTCAGAAATTTTCAAAAATTTGTGGAATTGGTGTTTTTCCCTACATGCCATAGTGTGGTGTGTATTTAACTGAAAGATATTCAAGCTGCCATGTCTTAAGTCAAACCTCTTATTTTAGCTGATCGCTGTGTGTGTCTAAGGTGGGAAACTTCTCTGACAACTAAATAACAAACAGAGGGACACCATGCAGTCAACCTACCAAAGTGTGCGTTTTAGTGTTTGTGTATTAATGTCTCATCAAAATATTAAGAAAGCTGTGAGGACAGCTGTGAAGTTGCAGTAACAGCACTTTATCATTATAAAGCACAAATTAGCATGGCTCAGTGACAATGCTTCGAAACAAGAGTGGAAGTAAATCTTAGAGTTATATATAGAGCATAATTGTACTTCGTGCAGTGTTTTAGGCTGCTCTGAAAGCAGGGATATGCGGCTGAAGCTGGAGAGAAAAACCCTCAGCCAACAGATTATGATCCATACGTTTGCTTAGTGAAGAGTCCAGTGGGATGTGATTTCCCATTTAGTGTGGAGCTATTGAAGAGTGCTGCAGGCAAGGCAAACATACGCAGAGTCCAATGTGTTTGCAGTCAGGATTTATGGACTTGGCAACTGTGTGCTGCATGCTGGAGCCCCAGTGGACCGTCCCAGCTACCCACTTTACTCTGCTGCTTACCTTTAAATATAAGGGGCTACACTGGGTTTGACAAGGATGTCATGGTGGATTTGTATAGGTATAGTTTTGGTTGCTTGGTTAAACAGGTTAGGTTGAAGAGGTTTTTAGAACATAGAAAACAATCAAATAAAAAGTTCAGTTTGCTTACTTGGTCATCAAGTCAATAAATGCAATACGAGATTTTCATTACATCATTTAATACATATCAAACCATTAATCTAACAGCAACTAAAGACAAACAAAATTAAACTAATGCTAGGTTAGTTAACAGGCCAGAACTGCCAAACAACATTGGTTCGATTTTGAATAGCTTCTCTGCTGACACAACTGAAGAAGACAAAAAGTCATGGCTGAGTGTATGAATAGTGTTGGGATTGACTGGAAACCATAGTTGGTGTTTGCCCTGATAGAACAACCAGCATAGATCAGTTTAGCTGGTTATCAGCATATGTTGTTGTTTTACATGCTGATATGCTGGGCAGTAACAGTGGAAGTTGTTATGTCGATCTTCAGCAAAACCAGCACCAGACTAGCACTAGATCAGCATAAACCAACTTAGACCAGCATTGAATGCTACTGGTCTTTGCCTTTTTTTTTTAGCATAGAGCAGCTGCAGCAGTTTTGTGGTAGTAGTTTAGCAGTACAGCAGATGGTAACAGAAACCGGGTCTCACGTGTCCACAGGCCATGGGAACCATTTGGCTCTATGGTGGAAAAAAGATCAATGTGAGTGTATATGCACCATTTCAGACTAGATTTGTTACAGGGTTCGATTGAATCCATTCTTTATCCCAATTGGTATCCGATCTGGCATTTTCTGCTGATATCGGCCTGATAGCTCTGATTGGTGCCATCTCTACTAACCATCCTTTTTTTTTTTTTCACCCTTTGAAAGCCACATGCCCCTTACTTATGAGCATGCCTCAATTATTAGAGCAGTAAATATAGCCTAAAATAACTCTTATCTTATCTTATAAAATTTTAAATAATAATTCTAGACAAATAAAATATTGTAACATTGACATAGATGAAGTTCAGAACATGTTATCTCTCTTCTATAAAGTTGTCTTTTTGGAAATGCTTTCTTACAACAGCGATGAAATGGCGTTTTATTTTTATGCACATGCTGCCTAATTCAGCAGTCCATTTGCATATACAGACACAGGCCCGGCTTGCTGGAACAACCATGCTGGAAGAGGAAGACTAACCGTGGGAGGACAGACATGCAGAAGCACTTTGTATGTGTTGGTTAATCCAATTTTGGGTACACTGAAGCCTTCATGAGTCCTCCAGTTGGAATTGTTCCTGTTATGCCCTGTGTTCAGCCACCCAAACCTGACTGCCACATTAGTCACAGCCTTCCTGCCTCTGTCCCTCCTTTCCTCTCTGCACTGCTTTCTGTGATGCCCACCCAGCCTCACCTCTGCATAACCCCGAAGAGACACCACAGCCTGTCACCCCCAGCACACACACACCTGTCACATAGACATGCACACACACAGCTGTGAAGTGACCCAGAACATAGAGTCCACTGGTCCTTCTGGATTACCCATAATCCCCTGCATGCCTGTAAGCTCTGCGTGGTGGTCCTGGCTTGGTAGTTAATGGCACGGTGAGACCCCTCTTCACGGACCAGGGTGAGGGTGTCCTGATGTCACTATAGTGAAATATATGTGTCTCATCATATTGGAAAGATTTATTAAAATTGAAAAGCACTGCCATCAGGAGAGATATGTGTACCCTCCTTGGTGAGTGGGAGAGAGTGATAGAGTCTGATGACTTATACAGCAGTCCAACAAGAACAAACCAGCACAACAAAGGCACAAAAACAGCTATGAGGCCCAAAATGGGACAAAACAAGGACGAACACGATAGAGGGATTAGAGGAAGATAAGATAAAAGGGAAGGAGAGGAAAAGAGAAGAACTGTCTAGGGTCCATTGGTTTGTCCTTGCCTACATGATCAAAACTGCCGGAACCCTGTGTGTGCTGAAATGCTTAGCTCGCTGTTTTGATGATTTTGTAATAGCATATCCTTCTCACTCCCTTAGATATAGGGATGAAGAGAAGAGGTATTTTCAGGTACGTTTTTATTGTATGAAAGAGAGAGAGATAGAGAGATAGAGAGAGGAAGGCACAGCACTACCCACATCCATCTAGTCTCTACTGATCAGCCTTTTCCAGTGAGGTAAAGTAGGTCACGAACTATCAGTCACCAAGTTTGGCTAAGCAGTTCTAATGGGATTGTAAAGCCTAGGTTATTCCTCATCAGTTCAAATACATATTTTAGAAATAACTTCCATTATTCAACCACTCTTCTCATATGCTTCTCTAAATTTGACATCTATTTTGACCGAAATCGTTTTTTGTTTTTTTTTGGGGGGGGGGTCTTTGGAAACATGGTCCATGTCTCATTGCTGCAGAGGAGCTAAAGAGAGACCCGAGGAGAAAACAATAGCTGAAAGTGAAGTGCTCGACTTTATAGAATTAAAAAAATGGGGTTTAATTAGAACTGCTCCTCACGCAACTCCCACAGAATGAATCACGCATGCACAAAGACTCTATACAATGTCTGTCATATTAATTACTACCCCCAGGGCTGAGGGAAGAGCGAGTGTTAGAGGACTGAAAGCGTGACCAGGCAGAGAGCTTGAGAAACAGCCGTTCAGAGATGCTCCTGCACAGAGGGCTAAGAGGAGTGCCCTCTTCATCTCTCTCTCTCTCTCTCTCTCTCTCTCTCTCTCTCTCCTGGCCCATTTCTTAGGCCTCCAGTAGTCTTCTGCTCCAGTGCTGAAGTATCACTTACTCCAGCCTGGAAGCTGGCCAGGTACAGCCATTAACGATGAGTGACACATGCTGCCTCCGTGACTGCTTCCTTCCAGCGGGTAGAGATACATGACCAAGCTGGGCAAATTTCTGGAACTTTCTAAGTTAATTCACTAATTGATTTTTGCACTGGCTGACTAACTGGTCATTTTCACACAAATTACACTGTAGAAAACAGTACGGAATGTGCTGTGCTGCAGTCTAGTCGAATTGCAGCAAGAATGTACCATTTTATTAGTTGCACATTTTGTTTTTCTAAAAGTGATAATGCCAAAAGAAGTTGATCGGCCAAGACGTGGTCAAGTGTCCAAAGTTTGTTTCTTTGGTGTTGCTCTGGAGCTATGAGACTTAATTGGTTAAAAATAACGAGATGTTAAACCTCGCAAATTAGCATCATGTTCAAATCGCTTGCACTGAAGAAAATCTCCACTTTCCAAAAACGTCCCGCACCTCTGACCTATTGGCACACACAGTCAAGCTCATTGGCAGGAGCCTCAATAAAACCTCAATAAAACCTTCTGTAAAGAGATTTAATTGCAGTACACAAACTAATGGTCACACTTTGTTACTACGCTGTGTAAAATTTTCAAGTCACTTTCAGTATTTTTTACTGCTACCTTACTAAACTAAGACTTATTGTATGCTATCTGTGCTGAACCTAGTGAAGCACACAGGGTCATGCCAGTCAATGATTTCAAACCTGGGAGTACTGGGATACTTTTAGCAGCAATTTTTCATGCTTCACATTGTTCACACATGCAGCTCTTAAATGGTATTTGATCAAGACAAACATGCTTATACATACCAGATCTTTATAAAATATACTTTTTGTTGACTGAAATCTGAAATCTCAACCATAAAACACAACTGTTCTTCTTTGAAAGTCATGCTACATCACTTTTGCAAAGAAACAGTCATGTACATGTACAGGGTGTATATATATATATATATATATATATATATATATATATATATATATATATATATAGCACTCTATTCAGTATGGACAGTCATACGTTTAAATCTCACACATCAGACCAACATACATAAGATTTTAAGAAAGGTTCTCTACGTAAGTCCACAGGGGGTCCAATGTTTCCAGAATTTATCCGTTTGGTGATGTAGATCGTAGGTCAGTTTTTCCAGAGGAAGCAGAGTTGTGCAGATGGTGGAGAGGGGCTGGCCCATCGAATTAGGATACATTTTTTTTGCCAGAAATGAAAACATTAGAAACAAAAATTTGCTATTAGTAAAAATACGTTCTGCTCCTGTACCTTCTGTCCCAGAAAATGCCAATTTTTTTACACTGCCAAAAAGCATGAAAAAATGTTCCTTTTTCAGTTTTACATTTAAAACACAAGTTAGATCTGTCTGGAAACATCATCGGTAAGCGAACATCTGTAAAGTATATCCTATTCATAAATTTAAAATTAAGCTCATGAACACAAGATGAGGAACATTTGGGGGTACAGTATTGAAAGACACAGAGGAATATTAAGATATTTCTTAACGTCTGTCCAGGCCATAAGAGTATTGTATAAAACAAAATTCTCAGAGACACACCTCACCTTTGCAGCATTATTAATGAACATTAAGCAATCAAAAGGAATAGGGCTACACACTTCAGTTTCCATAGAGACCCAGCGAGAGTCCAGCCTATTTGTACACCAGCTGATCATTATGCTTAATTTGAGATGACCAATAATACAATTGCATATACACACAGGCATCCCTTTCCTCCTTCGCACTCATTAATCTGGAAAATTTAAGTCTTGGCCTTTTATTTCATTTCATTTAATTTTATTCCATACAACTTTTGAAAAAATTCTCTAAATCCTTGAACAAACATGTAGGTAAATGACAAGGGATTGACTGAAATAAATAAAGTAAGTGAGGAAGGATATTCATTCTTATAACATTCACCCTGCCAAATAAGGAAATAGGGAGAAAGTTGCATAATGTAAGATCGTGTTTTATATTATTGATTAGTGGAGAATAATTTGTCAGTAAGATTAAGGTCTGGAGTAATATGCATATCTAAGTATTTAAAACCCTCGAGTGCTAATTGAAAGGAAGATGTAACTGTAACACTGGGGAGCAAGGAGGCGGATGCAAATGCGGAGATAAGTGAGATTTATTATGGGCAAATCCAGGGTAATGGTCTAGACAGTCCAGGTTCAAGTAGCCAACACTGATAGATTTGGGTACAGACATAACGCAATAAACACAGACTGAAATCTACAACGGAGAAACAGACCAAACAAATCAAACAGCACGAGCATACAGCCAAAAAATTTGAACAAAGACCAGTAACCAGGCAGGGGGAAACACAGGGCTTTAATACATAAGGGTAAACAAGGGACAGGTGGAAACACAGATGGACACAATCAGGGGCGGAGTAACCAAAAAAAGGGGCCAGACTAGGAAACCAAAACAAATGCACATGGGCTAAACCAACACACAACACAAACACATGGACAGGACTGGGAAGGGCCAATCATGACAGTAACTACCCAAGGTGTGTTAAGGGATATATTTAAAGGTAAAGCTAATGATTAAAAAAAAATATCTTATAGCCAGAGAATGTACTGTATTCTGATATACACTTCATTATAGCTGGAATAGATTTTTCTGGGTGGGCCAGATACAGCAAAACATCATCCGCCTAGTGTGGTCCGCTCCTCCTGCTCTAATACCGGAGATGTCCAGGTGGCATCTAATTGTTTTTGCCAGTGGCTCAATCACCATGGAAAAAAGCAATGCAGAGAGAGGGCAGCCTTGTCTTGTTCCTCGGCCTATCTGAAAATTTTCAGAGAGCAGCCCAGTTGTATTGACGTACAGGGTATATTTTTAACGCTTTCCTGTAGAGGATTTCACTCTCAATACTAAACAATAAAAAAGCAAAAACCAACAATAGAAGCATTGCAGAAATGTTCTGCTTTGCCGGCTGTAATCTAGTCATATTTGTATTTCTCTGTAAAGTATTATCTTCTGTTCTCACATGATAATTTCTGGGTTGTACTGGGTCTTGTGCAGGTAAAGTCATGTCAGCTTTACTGGATTTTAAATCTGGCTCGCATTCATGCGTAACACCTTTCTGTTCAATTATCAATTAGTTCCTGGGTAAAAGGGAATGTGTGGAAGAGGTGAACGCTGTTTGTGAATTGATCCAATTGATTTATTGGTTTATTGCCAAGTTTTATAATATTATAACCATGACCGATACTACAGTCTGGGTGCCCCTGGTCAAATTATATGTTCTATAAGTCCATGAAAAAACACAAAAAAGCAAGTAAACAGAATTTTGTCCTCTAAGATTGTTTGCTATAGAGGATGTATACTTCCTTCACTTAGAAAATCATTAGAACATTTGATCAGGGGTGTCCTTCAGCCACTTTGAGTAAAATTTGCCACCTGTTTTTGAGCTGTGGAGTCACCCATGCTGTACAACTGCAGACAAACTATGGGTTTAAAGTGAGCTGCTGCTTTTAGCTACCTGCAAATTTGATTTTTGTAAATTTTTTTTATTAGTGATGCAACTCCATTGCAAAACCAAAAAAGGAAACTTTAGATGAAACCAAACATGTTTTAGTCAATTGACTAAATTTGGAGTACAGGGCAATTTACATATAGCACTGAACTTTTACTTTAATACATAAAACAGGGAAGCAGTGTGATGAGTTGTGTTTCATAGCTGTGAAGACTACAGCCAAGGTAGAAGAGACCTTCCACTGGTATATGTTGCCTCCTCTTCAGTGCTCACTCACGCACATTTGAGATGTCATAAGGAGGCTATATTGACATATCGTGGCTTACTGATGTGAGCAATGGGTAATATTTAAGAATATTAATTTAAATGTTACTCTCCTTTATATTTCACTATAAACTCTGGTGTTGCAGCATCTCACCATTCACAGCTGTTTCTGCCATTTTTCAAATGGTTTTGCAGGCACCTGAAGGATTGTGGGTAACTGAAGGTCTTAAAGGATACATCTGTTGAGTCATTTAACCCCATAAATGGCCCACCTGCAGACCCAAAGTTTGATTACATACTTCAATAACCTAAGAATAGCTCAGCCAGTTTGAAGTCCCTGTAGTTCTACAATAATAAGCCTTCGTTTGTAATAAGCCTGGGATTTTAAGGTGTTACTTTCTCAGAAATTTGAAGGATCCTGCAACACGATACAGACCTGACATTTGCGGCTGAGAAGCACAGCCTTCCTGGGCTGTTTCTTTGGCTTTGAGACATGGCTACAGTGAATATGTGGTGGCTGAGAGTGTAGGTTTGGCTCTGGTGCAGAATGCTTTCAGTGTGTGCAGTGTTGCATACTCACCTTCCCCTGAGGAGCTACTGATGATCGATTGGTCACTGACGCACAAGAAGATGGTGCGTCTGTCACTCTGAGTCATCCCAACCTGCTCACGCGGGATTCACACACACACACACAGATACACACTTACACACACAGAGGTCACAGGCTGTTAATGCAGCCCCTTTCCTAGTCCATGTTGTCCCAACACACTCCTCAACATCAGATGTCACTGCGTAGGCTTCTTAGCTCTGGATATAACTTACCATTACAGAGCTCTACAGTCTCATACTGCAACACTGCACTGATTCACTCTCTGCTACATTATGTAGAAGTGTATGTGTTTGTATACATGTTCATGTATTATGTCACGTGTGATGTGTGTGCTCATTGTGTGTGTGTGTGTGTCAGCATCGTGCCCCACTGCATTCACTAAAGCCTTAATCAGGCCTGGAAATTTGTTCTGAACTAAAATATAGCCCAATAACTTTGTGTCCAAATCTGACACAACCAAAATCACATCACATGATCATACATGACCTCTTTAAGAATCATAGATTTAACTTCCATTGTCTTCGCTCTTCCCGCGACCCTGAGGGAGAAGCGGCTTAGAAAACGTGTGTGTGTCTTTGCTCTTTAGATCGCCTCTGGTATTTATTTGTATTAATTCTTTTAACAGCATGAGTGAGTGACTTCAGTTTACCAGATTAAAACTGTATGCAGGGTAAAATCTGTTGTAAATTAATGAATGTGAATTTCAAACCTGGCCTGAGCCTGATGCATATGTTGGAAATGATGTCCGAACCTGATTGAACCAGGTTTGAGAATTCTGGCCCCCTCACTCCTTTTTCTCTCCCCCATCTCCCACTTTTTTTGTGCCCTCTTTGTGCACACTGTGCCAACCGCCGCACATAACTGCTACTCGCTCAGTTCATTGTTCAGCAGGAAGCAGATTCATCACAAATAAATAAAATAAAGAGGGTGAGAGAAAAGCGCAGACGCTAGCAGCAGTGTGCAATCTGTCATCCGCCTTATCTTCCACCACCCCTCCCCTGCTCTTTCTCTCTCCTTTCCTAAATCTCAGCCTCGCTCAGCTCTCCTCTTTCAGCCTGGTATCATCAGTTCAGCGTCACTCCTTTAAAGTTTTCCGTTAATGGCAGTAGAATTGTGTGTGTGTGTATTTTCATGTGTGGATGGAGTCCAGAGGCGAGGTTGGTATGGGTCCATTTTAATAGTGGACTGGGACAGGGTCCATGCTTAATCTGCCTTAAACCTGCCCTCGTCTTCATGCCGCATTAGCCCCGCAACTTACATCATCATTTTTGTGCCTTTTCCAGCCTGTGCCTTTGTGTTTTGCAGTGTTTTTTAGTGCCCTTGGCTTTGACCTCTTCTTGTTCTTCATCTTTCTCCTGTTTCTCCACAACATGGCCCTCCTCTCCTGCATTCAGAGAAGAACACAAGGGCAGGCAAGTCACAAGTTTTTTTTAGAAGCAACATGGAGCGTAAAGCTAGCCAAAGCAGAAGAACTGCAGAGAATTGGTAGACATAACAGCAAATCTGCTGTGAGACTCGGCAAGTCTGCTAATGCTGCCGCTAGGGCTTCAGTGAAGAACTGCTGAAAGCAAAGAACGCAAAGCCCTGGCAGTGCTTTGGTTTTTTTGTGTTTGCGTGTGTGTGTGTGTGTGTGTCTCTGGGTGAATATGAGAGAGCGTGAT
Source organism: Pygocentrus nattereri (assembly GCF_015220715.1). Lineage (NCBI taxonomy): Eukaryota > Metazoa > Chordata > Actinopteri > Characiformes > Serrasalmidae > Pygocentrus > Pygocentrus nattereri. The sequence goes on along the minus strand of NC_051223.1, from coordinate 28,668,273 downwards.
GCTCAATATGAGATTAAGGTAGAGATGTAATGCTTTTTGCAGACAGTTTTGACAATGGCCAGTCTGCGACTGAAATCTGACTCCAGGGCCCAGCTCGAGAATGATTTCATCATAACAGAGAGATAGAGCAATAAGGAGAGTGCAAAAGAGAGAGAAAGATATTACATAATCCTCTCCCTTTATTTAGTCCAATCAGATGGGTTTTGGTGTTCTTTGTTCCTCTTAACTGATGCAGCTGCTTTGTGTATCAGTTATGAAATGTGTCCTTTTCCCCCCTAAATCAGTCGAGCTGTTCACAGCTATTTCGTCTGTGAATTCAAATCATAGTTTACTTTCGCACTTTAGTTTTTCTGAACTTATTGGGCAGAGTCATCAAACTTTCCTATTGGTTCTGAAGGTCAGGGATAGTGCAATCTACATGACAATCTAAATTAAAGTTAATAAATTAACATTGAAAATATTGAAAACATACTGACAAAAATAGCAGTCTTGAGTAGGGATATGTATTCTGGCTAGAATTCATCAAGGAAAAACTACGTCAAAACAGATTTTGACCCAATATAATGTAGCACTGTAAACCTTTTTACTTGACAGCACTGGTGTTACACAAAAATGCATTAGCACAAAGTGGAATGCTCTTGAAAATATGTTTAATTAATGAAAAACAGCTAAAGAACATCTGTTGGTTTTTGTGTTGGATGAGTAACCAAAGTTACCTCAGATGAGCTAACAGCTATCAAGGGTCAAGTTGGAAGCCAGGGAGGACTTTTATTTCTACAAGGTTACAAATTAATAAAATGCTCCCCTCATTAAGATGTGTTAAAAGCCTTAAAATAAATTTTTATTTCAGAAGCATCATCTCACACTGAAAACTGTAGAAAAATGAATGAGTGAATTCTAAATTCTAATTCTATTTAGTGAGTTCAAGTGAATTAAAAAATAAATCCCTGCGTAAGAAATCATTATTTTTCATAAAATCACCTTTTCCACAATTACTGGCACCCCTAACAATTCCTAGAAAATAAATGTAATTGAGGCATTTCTGTCATTTCTACTGTAGTTTTTTAAGTTGATCAGAGTATCTATGAAACTTTAATTAGTAATTCATCACTTTCTGTTTCCCTGGGGTATAAATATGATGTGACACAGAGGCCTATTTCTCTTATCCACTCTTCAACATGGGAAAGACAAGAGAACACAACATTTAAGTAAGGCAGATGTGTGTGGACCTTCATAATTCAGGCAATGGTTACAAGAAAATAGCCACTAACCTACACCTGTCCATATCTACAGTCAGAGGAATCATCAAGAAGTTTAAAACAACTGGAACAGTGGCAGACAAGCCTGGACAAGGACGCAGGTTTGTCTTGCCACCACACACAGTGAGGAGGATGGTAAGAGAAGTAAAGTTCTCCAAAGCTCACTGTTCACAAGTCTCCATAACAACCATCAGGCACTATCTACATGCTAACAAGCTGTTTGGAAGGCATCCATGGAAAAAGCCTTTTCTCAATTACAAGCATAAACGTAAATGTCTGGAGTTTGCTAAGCAGTACTGGGTCTTCACCTGGGACCATGTGCTTTGGTCAGATGAGACCAATATAGAGCTTTTTGCAACAAACACTATAAGTGGGTCTGGCGTAACACAAAAGATGAGTATGCGGAAAAGTACCTCATGCCCACTGTGAAGAATGGGGGAGGATCTGTGATGCTGTGGGCCTGTTTCTCTTCCAAAGGTTAGGGTGCATGGCATCATGAGCTCTTTGAAATACCAGGACATTTTAAATCAAAATCTGGTGGCCTCTGCCTGAAAGCTGAAGATAGGTCGTCACTGGGTCTTTCAGCAAGATAATGACCCTAAACATGTGGCCAAATCTACACAAAAATGGTTCACCAGACAGAAAATCAAGCTCCTCCCATGATCATCTCAGTCCCCAGACCTCAACCCAATTGGAAACCTGTGAGGTGAGCTGAAGAGGAGAGTGCATAGGAGAGGACCCAGGACTCTGGACGATTTAGAGAGATTGTGCAAGGAGGAATGGTCGAAGATCCCTCTGTCTGTATTCTCCCATCTTGTGAAATGTTATAGGAGAAGAGTAAGTGCTGTCTTGTTGGCAAAAGGTGGTTGTACAAAGTATTAACATCAGGGGTGCCAATAATTGTTGCACAGATGATTTCATGTAAAAGAATTATTTCTTAATGTGGGGTTTTTCCCACTGAATAAATGCACTTGAATTAAAGGTTGGATTTTTCTCTTTTTTTTGCATTGTTGCCCTATATTATTTAATATATATATATATATATATATATATATATATATATATATATATATATATATATATATATTAGAAGCCTAAGAACACATCTTAACGAGGGGTGCCAATAATTGTGGAGCATATAGCAATATGATTCATTGTGATATCATAGCACATGATATCATTGTGCATCCTCAGTTACAATTTGTGGCAATGACGTACAACTAGATGAAGAAATTCTAATTTTCTTCTTATTTCAATATGGTAGATTAGCCAAGACAATGTTAATGTAGCTAAAAATTAGTTCATAAACCACTAGGATAGCATCACAAAAACGGTATGTCTAAATCAACACACACACTGTGCCTTAAACTGTGTTGACTTGTGAAGTAATCTCAGACTTACTGTTGTGGTTTATGCTACTGTAAACTAAAGTTGACATTCTGTTACTTGCATAGATACAGATTTTTTTCAGTAGTTCTGTTATGGGTCAGGGATGCAAGTTGACATGCCGTGTCATGAAGTTTTGGGTGCCATGTTGTGCGTGAATGCCTGAGTTAGCATTGCAGGCTGCTATAGGGTAATGTCATCATAAAAGTGATCAAAGTGCTTATGAATTTTAATATGCTATGCTCTAGCACCCTGGCATCTCCACCCAGGGAAGCACAGCAGGGAGCTTGCACAACCTCCAGCTTTCAAAGAAACAAGTGTCAACAGTGACAAGGCAGCACTCCTGTCTGGCCTCAGAACAGAGTTAGCAGATGGCGTCGCTTTTCAGATAAACTGTGACACTGCAACATTTCTGCAGTATCTGTTGTATGAACACTGCTGATCTGTTTCGGGAGATGTGTGGCTAAGCAAGTACGCTGCTTGAGTAGTTGTATGTGCACAGAATTGTAAAGAAAAAAATAGTATTAATTACAGTATTGGACTGTTTGCTTATATTGGTACAATATCTGACTTAGAGCCGATAATTTAGTGTCCTATATTTAAGCTCATACATGCACTGATGCATGCATAGTCACTAAAGCTGCAATGATCAATATGCATGTGTTAGTAGTTTTTTGAGAGCAGAGAACTGTAGTTTAGATCAGAAGCAGTAATCATGCTGCTTCTTTACTGCACCGCAGCTGCTTGCAAAGTGCTCCTATGTTATCAGTGTGGCCTTTTATCAAGCACTAGTATAGTGATTATGCATGCACAAAGTGCAGTTAGTGTCATGTAATTGATGAGGGAGAAAGCTATAAGCATAACTATGCTAGCCTGATCAGGGCTTAACATTAAGCTTTTTCAGAGACTTATCCTAGAGATAAGTAAATCCACATTTTACTTGACTGAAGGACAAAATCATTTGTCTGTAGAAAAAAGTAAATAATATTTGCAAAATGTTTATTGAAAAATTTATTCAAAAAGTTACAATTTGCACAGAACAATATATAAAAAGGGGATGAAAGAGAGAGTGTTTCTTCCTTTGTTTTTAACCACTATCTTGTCAAATTTGTGATCTTAAAAGTATCCATTTACTGGAAAGTAAGAAGTAAACATTCAAATGGCTTGAGCATCTCCTACAGATGTGTGTGTGTGTGTGTGTGTGTGTGTGTGTATATAATATATACACACACATCAGCTTGTGGGGCCAGAACTAACTGTTGTATATTTCTATTTATGAATCAAAGTTAGCATCTTATTTGTCAGCATCGTATTCAAATGGGAAAGTGGGAATACTTTTTCATTCCCTCTATGTCAGTGTTTACCTGCCACTTGGCCAGGTCAGAGAGGTTTCAAAAACATTCTGCCTGATAAGCTGAACTGCAAAGTCCTCAATTCTAAAAACATAAACGTATTCATGGTTTGTTACCACTACACACAGTAGGTTTCACAGTGAACTCATTTCATGTCTGGATCCAGGCCAATAAATTGATAATGAACTTGAAAGCTGGAGACCACATCCAGGTACTGTAACTGTTCTTAAATTGTAGAATGCTTGGACAGTGAAAAATGACATCATGCAAAAACACACATGAATGTCCCCCCCAGTCACATTATCCTACCAAGCTGGAAGGGTGAAGTCTAGCACATGCTTCTTCCTAGATATGTGAAGCCAACCCCCACATCTTTTTGAACTGCAGCTAAAGCACTGGACAGCTTAACACACTTGGAGGAGAACTCTAACTGCCAATTCTGTTTCGCTGGCATTGACTAGTATCATGTTGAGTGAGAACCAGAGAGAGCAACTACACTTTTAGAGAATGGCTCTAGAATGATATATGAAATGTAAAATTTTTCCATAATTGTCATGCCTGTTCACGACATCTATCATTGCTATGTAAAATGAATCAATGCTCTTATGGTCTCTGTGCTTTATATGGATTACAGCATTAACTTGTTTTGACATGGACATTGGTATCGGCCAAAAAATTCCGTATCACTTCTTTCCTAGTTTCTTTGTTGGTGGGTAAAAGCGGGAGATGGTGGACATAAGGGATGTTTGAAGTGTGCTTGTGTGGTTTGCAGACCGCAGGGTGTGCTGCTTCAGGTCCAGATGGTTGATTCTGGGTGAAGGTGCAGTCTGGCTGTAAAGTCTGGTGTAATCATGCAGCTTTTGCCCTCTTGCCTCCCTCCATCTCCCTGTGTAGGATGAGTGTGAATTAATCTAAATGACAGGCCAGAGAAGCCAGTGAAAACACACTCTCAAGCATTGGAGAAGGCACACACACATGCACACAAACACACACACAGATGCATGTCTCTCTTGGTGCTTTCAGTATCAGCACTTTTTAGTTTAACATCTCTGCAACTATCTTGCCCCCCCTCCCCCTCCTCTTTTGTCTCTCTCTCGCTCTCGGTACTGGCTCTCTTGTGATTACAGCTCTCTCACTTGCTCTCCCTCTCTTTGAGTGCTCACTTCTCCCTTTCTTTCTCTTTGCGGGTCTGCTGCTCGTCCGAGCTCCTTTTCCCTCTCCTTACTTTGCTCTTTCTTTTTCTAGCATTAGTGGTGCTTGGACCCCTTGCCTTTAGCAGTACAGCTACAGAAAAGCACTGGATTCCTACTCTGCTGGACGGATTAAGTGGAGTGGGCACCTGGCAAGCGATCAGTGGGCACAGGCTGCCAGCTCTGGCTCATATTGATTGAGGGGGATTGGAGGACTGCGGGAATTTTGGCCGGAGGGAGCGAGTGCAGGACAGGGCCAGAGAGCCACTGGACTGTACGGTGTAATGTGCACATCTGCGGGGGGGGTGAGTGCATGTGAAGGAGATGCTGAAGTTAAAGCAGCTGTGTACTAGCATGCTTTAGCTCAGTAGGAGGCTTTGGAGAAGATTCTGGAGGCAGATTGTGCTGGCAGCGGGCAGCGCACTGCCCTTTCCATGTGAAAAGTCTTAGGATGGGTCTGTTTTGTGTGTTTGGCGCTAATAATCAAATTCCACTTCTTTCCTCACTTTACGAAGCTCTACAGATGAGCCAGGAGAACAAAAGATGGGTTTAACACATTTTTACTTCAGTGAAGTGGAAACTTTGAAATGCTGACTTTTTATCACTCTTTTTTTCAACCCACAGGTACTTTGGCATCTTGACATCTTCCGCAGGAGCTTCCGGCAACTGACCACACACAAGTGCATGGAGGACTCGTGCATTTTCTGTGCTCTCAAGGTAAGAGCAGCTCCAACACTTCAGAAGTTTGAATCTGGGGAAATGGGGCATAGGGTGTGGAGTGGATCAACATTTGTGATACACCAAAATGAAAACTCTAGCTCTAAACCAGAATTCAGGGCCTGCTAGGACAGAAAATGAAAACTATATTTTTTATTTGTCATTTTTTGCAGAGTTGTTAAACGGAGTCTTTCACTTTTTTTAATCAGTTCTGTTTTCAAGCTTTTTATTTACAGTAGGGTGCAAAAGTCAGAGACCACTCTTCCTTCATACAATTTCCAGTTTAAACAGCAATTTATTTAATTTAAATGTATAATGTAATTATATATATATATATATATATATATATATATATATATAAAACACCAAAGGTTTCACCATCAGACAACCAGCGCTTGAAGCTTTCATCTTTGAGAGAGAGAAGAAAATCAATTTCCTTTCTTGCTTAAGATTCTGAAAAATCTACAGGGGTTTTTGTCCATCCTACCACTGTGAGAACCGAACTCATCACTATGAGTTGAAAGAATGTGTAGCAGTCAATAAGATGGGAAAAAAATAAGAAAATTTCCAAATTAAACAAAGGAGCTGCTGGTGTTCTCAGAACAATGGACACCAGAGCTCAGACCTCAACATCACTGAATGTGTTTAGGATCATGAGAAGTCTGAGAAGACTTCTGAGTCTGAGGTTTGGAGGTGTTTACAAGGAGCATGAAAAAATCTCTCTGAATCTCTCTGAATAAATGGAAGCTGTGATTAAAGCAAAGGGCAATAAGAAATATTTAAAATATTTTAAATAGTTGATGAGACTTCTCTATATACTTGCTAATATATGTTTTCTTTTTTTTAAAGTGAAAAATAAATAACATGTTAAACATAATGGCTGTTAAAATTAATTAAATGAAGGATGGTCTCTGCCAGTAGCTCAGTACTGTATGCTTTTGAATTAAACAAATACGAACTACAAGATAAGCCACAAGGTAATGAAAAGAAAAACCTGAACAAAAAAACAAAACAACTTTTTTTCTGTCAGTTTTTTTAAATGACCAAGAGACGAGTTAAAGGATTTTTACCTAAATTGAAGCTGTTTGAAAGTGTCAGTGGTGTCTGGTGCATGAAAGCAAAGCATCCTTTGATCCACTGTTTGTATTCCTCATTACCACTGGACTGATTTTACCGTTTGTGAAGTGCTGTAGTTTGTGGATACTTTCCTTTAGGCCCGTTTAATATTTTAAAAATAAAAAGACAAAATTTGACTGTGTTCGATATTTTAATGCATCCTCAGTCAAGACAGGGTTCCTGCCTCAGCAGGCCGATGACTACAGGTTGGAGAAATAAATTGTCCTGTTATTTCCACTAGTGTTCCAGCAGGGTGGGGGCAAAGGGGTAAGCTGAGTGGCTGCCTCATTGCTCGAGAATGGAAATTAGTTCATCAACACCTCTACCAACATCACCCTCAACACCATTACCATTATCTCTCTCTTTCTCCTTCTCTTTCCCATGTGCCCCTCTCCTCCTCTCTGCATTTGTTGAGAAAATAATTTTTTGTGTCTCGCAGTTGCTGGAGAAAGCAGGTATTGAAGGGGTGGAGGTGGGGGGCATTTTATGTCTTTTTTGAATGACGTGTAAAAATCTTTGTCTCACACAAAGTCCTGCGGTTCTGTTGTCTCTGGGCTAAATGCAGAAGTGCTATTTATGGGCCTTTCCTAGCTAAGAGAAGTCTAAAAGCTGACATATTTCTTTGAGTGATTCTAATTTTGGCTCTGGCTTTGTGTTAAAAGGCCTTCTTCTTGTAGTCTTAGTTGGATGTTTGTTCCTGAAAATAACAACGCATCATCCTGCTGCAGATTTTTTTGCTTGACTGGATAAAAAGGATAGGAACAAATTGAGTACCCAGGATGGATAGAGGGGTTTTTGTTTTTTATCTTTCCTTTTTTCTTTTTCAGCTTACTCACTTTCTTTGTCGGCTTTAGTCTTCTGCCTGTGCCAGTCTCCTTTGGCTTGTCGTTGGTCATGGACTCTTTCCTGTGAATCTCTGCCTGCTTCCTCAGCTGATTGTAGTATTTGAGTGTTGCTACGGCTACCTGTTACCTTGGCTACGCCTTGCTCTGATGGCCCCTTACCCCGCCCACCTGTTGCTGCGTTTCCCTGGCTGCACATTGCCTCAGTGACCTGTTGTGATTGAAAGAGATTATTTGGAAAAAAATCTCATTTACAACCCCCCACCTCAGTCCCCCATACTCCAAATGTAGTTAATCAGCCAAGACGTTTGATGTGTGAAATTTGTTTCTTTAGCTTTGCTCTGGAGCTATGAGGCTAATGTAGCAAGCAAATGTAACAAGCAATGAATTAGCACTGTGCAAACTTAAGTGTAACATAATGGAAAAAAAAAAAAAAAAGTAAAATATAAAGTGTACTATAATCTTTTGCAAGGTCCACTTTTTTCTATTATGTGTTACATTTAGCAAATAAACATTGCAGTGTGCAGAAGTGTGTTCTCTGTAGAGGATGTGTTAACGTTTTTCACAAAATGTCTGTATATATTTTTTTATTATTTGAAGTGACAATAAGTAAAAGCCACTTCTGGAAACTATTTTAGAATTAATGTTTTTGTCTGTTAAAGCAGTTATTTGTATAATTGATTACTTAGAAAATTGAAACAATACATATTTCCAAAAAAAGTCCAAATAAAAATAGGATGCAATGATATGAAAATCATATGAACCATATTTTTGAGGGAAAATACAAGTTTTTTTTTTTAATATGCCCATTTTAAGTTTGATGGCAACAACACATTGCAAAAAAGTTGCCATGTTTACTACGGTGTTTCATCATCATTTCTTTACTGCACTTGTAAGCGATTGGGAAGAGACGAGACCAACTGCTGTAGATTTGAAAGTGAGATGTTTTTCTTTCTTGCTTAACATAAGATTTCAGCTGCTAAACAGTTGCCAAAACTTGTATGTATTGTTCAGCATTAATGATGCCTTCACAGATGCTCACATCACCCACACCATGTGCATGAACCCCCAGAGCATCATGAATACTGGCTTTTGAACTGTGCACTGATAACTAGCTGACTGGTGTTTAGCCTGGAGGACAGTGTCTATTATTTCCAAAAAGAATTTCAAATGTTGATTTGTCGGACCACGCAACACTTTTCCACTTGCCCTCAATCCATTTAAATCGGGCCCAGAGAAGGTGGCAGCCTCTCTTCTTTGTGTTAGAGTTTTAACTTGTATTTGTGGATGCAGCAATGAACTGTTTTCTCAGACAGTGGTTTTCAGAAAAGTTTCTGAGCCCATACAGTGATTTCCGCTACAGACTCATGTTTGTTTTTAATGCTGTGCCGCCTGAGGGCCCAAAGATCATGCCCAGCAAATACAGTTTGTCCCATGCATACGGAGATTTCTCCAGATTCTCTGAATTGTTTAGTGTTTTTATGTACTGCAGATGATGAAAAGCAAAAGTTCTTTCCTTTTTTTATGTTGAGAAATGTTATTCTTGAATTGTTGCACTATTTGCCTGCACAGCCTTTCACAGCTTGGTGAACTCCTCCTCATCTTTACTTCTAAAAGACTCTCTGGGACACTCTTTTAATACCTAATCATGTTATTGACCTGTTGCCAGTTTTTTTTTTTTTTTTTTTTTTTTTTTTTAGCATTACACAACTTTAGTAGTCTTTTGTTGTCCTCATTGCAACTTTGTGGAACATGTTGTTGGCATCAAATTCAAAATGAACAAAAAATTTATAAAATTATAAATTATAAATTTCTCAGTTTCAACATTTAAAATGCTGTCTTTGTACTATTTTCAATTAAATATAGGGTTTAAACTATTTGCATATCATTGCATTTTGTTTTTATTTACATTTTGCACAGCATCCCAATATTTTTGGAAATGGGGTTGTAAAATAAACTAATAATTGTAGCATATGCAAAAATTTGTCTCCTGTTAACATTTTTGAAGCCAGCTAAGAGACTTTCCATTCTTACTTTAGGTACTTTCATCCTCTCTTCTTTACAGAGCTTTCTGTTCATCACATAGTGCTCTTTTTTTCTCCAAACATGTCTTTGACAGTTGTGGCCATTTTTACTTCATCAGTCCACAGCATTTGAAGAAGTTCAACCAGAGTTATTGTTTAAACTAGAGCACTGAGTCTTATAGGTTCCTGTGGAGCAGGCTGGTGTCTTAGGGGCTGGGTGGAGTGCAACTGGTTGATGGCTCTATTGGAAAACCTGAGGCATGCTGAGCTGTGTGAGAGTGACTCAGAGAAGAAATTCAGAGAACAGTCTGTAGAGGCATATGAGCACAGTGTAGCCTTATGCTGCAGTGTGATAGAAAGAGAAAGAGAAAAGAGCACTGCTGTTTAAAAGGCTGTGCGAATCTCCTAGAAGAGCTTACAGTTTGTCACAATTCAGAGACCACCCTTCATTTATTTAATGTCCAGTCACAACAATATGATGATTTGCAAATCCTTTTCAACCTATATTCAATTGAATACACTACAAAGACAAGATATTTAATGTTCAAATGGATAAACTTTATTGTTTTTTGCAAATATTCACTCATTTTGAATTTGATGCCTGCAATACATTCCGAAGAAGTTGGGACAGGGGCGTTTACCACTGTGTTACATCACCTTTCCTTTTAACAACACTCAATAAGTGTTTGGGAACTGAGGACACGGCTTTCGCTTTGCATGGCAGAGTTTTAACTTGCACTTGTAGATGGAGTGATGAACTGTGTTCACTGACAGTGGTTTTCTGAAGTGTTCCTGAGCCCATGTGGGAATATCCGTTACAGAATGATGTCGGTTTTTAATGCAGTGCCGTCTGAGGGATCAACGGTCATGGGCATTCAATGTTGGTTTTCTGCCTTGCTGCTTACTTGCAGAGATTTCTTCAGATTCTCTGAATCTTTTGATGATATTATGGACTGTAGATGATGAAATCCCTAAATTCCTTGCAATTGCACATTGAGAAACGTTGTTCTTAAATTGTTGGACTATTTGCTCACACAGTTGTTCACAAAGTGGTGAACCTCACCCCATCCTTGCTTGTGAATAACTGAGCCTTTCAGGGATGCTCCCTTTATACCCAATCATGACACTCACCTGTTTCCAATGAACCCGTTCACCTGTGGAATGTTCCAAACAGATGTCCCAACTTCTTTGGAACGTGTTGCAGGCATCAAGTTCAAAATGAATGAATATTTGCAAAAACAATAAAGTTTATCCATTTGAACATTAAATATCTTGTCTTTGTAGTGTATTCAGTTGAATATAGGTTGAAAAGGATTTGCAAATCATCGTTTTCTGTTTTTATTTATGTTTTACACAACGTCCCAACTTCATTGGAATTGGGGTTGTAATATTACAACAATGTGTACAATGTGTGTTTTTTCCTGAGAAATGATATAATGTTGTAATATTACGCAAAATAACACAAGTTAACACACAAAATGCTGCTTTAAATGATTTTGTTTATTGAAGAATAAATGCCGTTCAAAAATAATTGTTCCTTAGCTACTAAATCAACCAGTTAACCAAATTGAATTGACTATTGGGTTCAGTTTTACTAGTCAAACCCAGGCATGATTGCTGCCAGACCTGTTGCATCTAAACATCACTTGAACAGAACCTGTCTGGCAATGTGAAGCAGTTAGATGGTCAAAAAAAGCAGCACATGATGCCACATTCTAAAGAGATTCAAATGTGGATGTGAAACAAAATCACTGAAATCTTCTGGTCTGGAAAGGGTTACAAAGCCATGGCTAAGGTTCTGGGATTCCTCCAAACCACAGTGAAAGCCATTATTCACAAATGGAGAAAACTTGGAACAATGGGGAACCTTCCCAGGAGTGGCCAGCCTACCAAAATTTCATTAAGAGCGCATCAATGACTCATCCAGGAGGTCAAAAGAACCCAGACAAACATCTAAAGAGCTCATCTGCCTTAAGGTCGTGGTGGTGTGATGGTCTGAGGCTGCCTTGCTTCTGCAGGCCCTTGATGATTTGTCATAATAATAAGTGGAACAATCAATAAATGGAATGGTTTAAAAGCTGCATTTTTTCTTTACTAATGCTGTCTTTATTTTTTATTTAAAATTAAGTATTAAATTAAACAGAGTCCATTCAAGACCTAGTAGACCACAAAACACCAGATAATCAGTATTTTAAAATTGTATCTTGTAATTCCATTCTTGCTTCAAAATCCACAAGTATTTCCACTGTAAGAAAACAGCTCAAAACTATGAGTCTGAAAAGCTACAAATAAAGCAACAAAGCTGCTGGCGTTTGCAGAAAAATAGACTGATCATACAGTCATACAGTCCTGACCTCATCACTGACTATGTTTGGGATTACTTGGTGAGAAGAATAAAATTCAACCGACTTCTAAGACTGAATTTTAGAAGCATGAAAAAAATATCCCTGCAGATTTCTGTAAAAATGAAGTCTCCTGAAAAGCATGGAGGTTGTTGAAAAGGCAATATGTGGACAATAAATACTAACAAAATTGGTGTTAAATGTAGTTGTTAAAGCTTCTGTGTAATTTGCTGTTAAACATATGTGGTCTGTGTTTTTTCCTGAGAAATGAGAAACTTGTATTTAGTGGTTGTTTTCACTGCATATAATATAAATGAAGGACGCTCTCTAACTTTTGCACAGTACTGTACACCCTGAAGAGCAGACACTGTTGCATACAGGGAGGCAAATGAATTTTTGTTGGATGTGGTGAGTCATCAGTGTGATGTGTGTGTCGTGTGTCTGTGTGTCAGTGTATAACAGCAGGGACAAAGTTGATGTGAGTTTGTAATGCCTTAAGGCATGTATATGTGTCTCTGAGGACCATGTGTCTGATATGAAATTCATTAGTACATGTGATTGTGATTGAAATTAATGGGATTCATTGTTGTGATTGAGTTATGTTGGCTCTCTCTCTTTCTCTCTCTCTCTCTCTCTCTCTCTCTCTCTCTCTCTCTCCCCCTTAATTAAGTGTGTGGGTGTGGTGCTGAGGCAGCAGGAACCATACTGTGGTGACACAGAGCAACACCATGACGCAGACACACACACACACACACACACACACACACACACACACACACACACACACACACACACACACTATGATTTCTGAGTGTTCACTATGATTCTGTCTCTCTCTCTCTCTCTCTCTCTCTCTCTCTCTTTCTCTCTCTCTCCCCTTCTCTCTGTCTCTGCCCCTCTCTCCAATCTCTCGATTGCTGAAATTTCCATATTTTGTTAAAAAAAAGAGCTTCTGCTTTTCACTCTATCAGTTTGAGTAAGAACATAGAGGTTTTAAAGTGTGGAGTGGTGAATTGACATCACTCCAATTCCCGGTCATGAAGCTTAAAAATGACTGGAAACATCGAGAGCAGACTGATGCTGTTTGCTGAGGTTTTTTTTTTCTTTTTCAAAATAAATGATGCAAGCATACCCAATCAGCAAAGTATTTTAAAAATTACATTTATTTGCAAATGTTAATGTGCAGTAACTTTATATATGATTTACTCAAAAATAGAAATAGATAAAAAAGTAATTGTGACAAGTGCAAAAGAATGGACAACCTAAAAAGTCAGTACATAATAACATATTACAGCTTGCAAACACTTTTTGTAGCCTGCCAAGTCTTTGTGTTCTCGTTGTAAAAATTTTCACCCACTCCTCTTTGCAGAACACTGCTAGGTCTGCAATATTGTTGCAGAAACAGCATGTTTAAGAAATGCCCACAGATTTTCAGTGATGTTTCTGTGATGTTCAGTGAGTATGAGGACTATTTCAAAAGCATGTGTTTCTTGACGTAGTTTATGATAGTTTTTGAGGGTTTTGGATTGTTGTGCTGTGGTAGAAGCCAGGCCTCTTTTCCTATTCAGTTTCCTGACTGACTATGTCACATTTGCTTCCAGAATTTGCTGATATTTCATTCATTAATCAATTCTTCTATACTTCCGTAATGTTTCCTGTGCCACTGGCTGCCACACAACACCAAAATATAATACATCCATCCCCATATTTAAGAGCTGGCAAGGTGTTCTTCTCACCAAAAGCTGGTCCAACTTTCTCCAAACATACCTTTAGTGATTGTGGCCAAAGAGTTTTACCCTACAGCATACTTCAGATGTTGCCTTCTGTGGTGAAGTGGAAGGTGAAATTTCCTTCTGGTAGCTTTTCTATGCAGGTCATGTTTGTGCAAGCTATGCAATAGAATTACAGTAGAATAGAATTATTTCTCACTTGTAGCTCATCGAAAGACAACAATAGTTTATGTTAGTATGAACTCTTTTAATCAACTCCACATTTGTTCATAAATAGAAGCCAAAATATTTCATGATCATGTAATCTGAAGTTATTGTTATGTGTGCTGTCTTGTTCACAGGGAAAAAAACATCATTTATATTGTTTGACATTGAAACAAATGTGAAAAAATCATAAGCACAGACTTGTGTGATGATATAGAACATTAATGTAATTAATTTACTATACACTCACTGCACTTATTACAATCTTGTTTCCAAGTAAATTAGGATTTTGTGTAAAATGTAAATAAAAACAGAAAGCAATAATGTGCAAATTATTTAAACCCTATATTTAATTGAAAATAGTACATAGATAACATTCTGAAATGAACAAATTGTATTTTTGGAAAAAAAAATAGATGCTCATTTTGAATTTGATGCCATCAACACTCCAAAAATGTTGGAATTGGGGATGTTTACCATTTCTTCTTTTAAGAACCCTCTGTAAGTGTTTGGGAACGGAGAAGAACAATTGCTGTACTTTTGAAATGGAAATGTATGCCTGTTCTTTATTGATATAGTATTCAATGGGTGACAGGTCTGGACTCCAGGCAGGCCACTTTGGCACCCAGACTCTTTAACTGCAGAGCCATGCAATTGTAATACATGCAGAATGTGGTTTGGCATTGTCTTGCTGAAAGAAGCAAGGCGTTCCCTGAAAAAGACATTGTCTAAATGGCAGCATATGTTTAGCATTAGATGTGCACCCCTATTCCATCATGGATGTTGGCCTTCGGATGCTTTTATCACACCCAATAATGTTACTGACCTTTTGCCAATTTTTTTTTTTTTTACACAACTTTCCATTCTTTCGTTGCTCTTGTCTCAACTTTTTTGAAATGTGTTGTAGGCATCAAATTCAAAATGGATGTGTACTTTTCAAAAAGCAATAACATTTCTCAGTTTTAACATTTGATATGTTGTCTTTGTATTATTTTCAATTAAATATTGGTTTTAAATGGTTTGCATATCAATGCATTCTGTTTTTACTTACATTTTGCACAGCAACTTTTTAGGAAACGGTTTTGTAGTCATACCTACCCTTTATCCACAATCACTGTCCATTTTATCCAGTCCACTTACTATATAGGTCCACTTTGGAATTTGATTAGTTACTGATTATGGTCCATCTGTCTTTAGAATTTGTTAGCCTTTCTTAAACCAATTCATCAATGGTCAGATTCCCCACAGTACCATTAGGTAAAGGGGCATTAACAACTTGCAGAGAAACAGATGTGCACTTAAATGATACATGGACAATAAGTGCAGGCATGATGTAGATGTAATTAATAAGTGACTGTATGTAAAAATGAATGTATGATTAATTGTGAAATTAGTTTGCATTTAAATAATATGGCAGTATAGCAATATTAACTCTATACTTCTAAGAGTAACACTTCCTTCAGGTTATGATGTCGATATTTTCCCTTGAGAATAGCAAGAGTGAACGTATCCCCTGATTAGCCTCGGCTTGCCCTGTGGTCATGCCCCCAGCCTACTGTTACCTGACCCAGAGAAATGGTCACTCAGCAATGTTCAGTGTCCTCCAGCATGGCTGCAGGCAAGTTCTCTGCTGTGATCCTCAGTGGGATGGAGCTTCCCCCAGAGTGGCCCCCAGACCAGAGTGGTGTGTAGCATGTAGCCCCTCTCTGGGCTCTAATGGAAGGCCGTTAGTGCCGGCTCATGAATCCTGAGTTCCAGTCGTCATAGACGTGGCTCTCCAGCCATCCTCTCAACAGCCACGTTATTGAAATTTAATGATCTAACGCTGCTAATGTGCACTGCAATATGCTCCTCACTGCAAATGGCAAATAAGTGAACGTTCATGTTGTGTGTGTTTATTTGAAAACGCTCTCGCTGAGGGAATACTCCCTGAGATTCCATTTACGTCTCTCTCTCTCTCACTTTCCCTCTGTCAGAGATATGAAGTTGAGCCACATGCAAAGAAAGTTTCTGCCAGATTATAAAAATGTCACTTTTGTTATGGCAATATTATAAAACACACACAACTGCTGGCTAGCATAGCTTTCCATGGTCTCAGATTTACACTAGTTTTCAAAGTAGGCCATTTATGGGCTTATTTTTATTTGTTTTTGAAGCCAGGTCATTGTAAATATGTATATTTTGCAAAATAATAAGTATATCAAATGCACCTAGCAATGCATCAGTACATCGGATAAACATCACCTAAAGCTTTAATCTTTGAGAGGTAGGAGAAAATCAAGCTCCACTCCTGCTTTAGATCTGACAAAAAAAAATCGACAGATCTTTCCACTGTGAGAACACAACTTGGTGCTGTGGGTTTGAAACAATTGTGGAGAAGCTTTTACTTAGTTAACTAGGCAAAAAGTTCTATAGTTACAGATTATAGTAAGTCTAAATAATTTCTTAACCATTTTTAACCCTTGTGGCATGCGCCCACCCCCCGGGCCCCAACGATGATGGCTGCGAGAGCCGGCAGAAAGGCGGGGCCCAAACACACAGCGGTGATGAACCTCTGTGAGTACGCCAGGGAGAGAACCACGAGTGTGGAGGGGGCACAGCGCAAAGCCCCAGCTTGGACATGAGTCACGAGAATGATGGCAGGAGGAGGAGGGGGAAGACGCTGGTGCCGACCACGAGAGGCACCAGAGCAAGGAGCGAGTCCCGAGCTCCACCAACTGGTCTCCGCCTCACTGCACCTCACCTTCGACCCAGGCGGTCGAGCTGCCAGCTGGGGGCGGTGATGAAGAGACGGAGCGGCGAGCTCTTGTTCCCTCTCGACTCCAGTCCTCACCGTAGTTAGGCTGTTTTCTGCTTTTTTGTTTTTATTTTGATGGTTTATTGTTTAATTATTAATATTTTAGTTTGTTGGTAGACAAAATGTGATACCAAACTATTTTCTTAGTCCAAAATAAGTCAAGTTTTTTCTGGAGAGAAAGAAAAGTTTTCTGTCAGTGTTGGCACTAGTAGGACTGGTTGGATGACATAGTGGATAATACTACTGCACTTCACACTGCAGATTACAGTTTTTCCCAGCAAGAATACCACTAATATAGCAGTAAGAGTCCTTGGGATAGGTGCTAATTTTATGTTCACTTATCTTTGTAAATTGCTCTGATCAAGTGATAAATATGGGTGGAGGCTTTGTGAGGCTTTTTATTGATTTTTTTCACAGTTCTGTCTTACCTCAGTAAATGAGATTGTGAGATGAACGCATATGCTTTATTAAATAAAACACAAAAAACAATATTTTGGAAGCATAATTTGCAGTCAGAAAAGAATAATTTGCACTACCTAGCAGTAATAATATTAGGAATAAAATCACAATTGAATTGTATCATGTATAGAAGTATAGTGATAATATCATAGGGCCTCCCACCCAGAAGTGATTCAGTACAGCACTGATTTGTGTATATGTGTGTAGGTGTGTGTGGGTGTGTGTTAGTAGCTGTGGGGCAGTGGGGCAGAGGTGTGACTTTGAGTAGCCCACATTCTTGCTATCTCACTAGGTGTGATGGAGCCGCAAGGTTTCTGTCCTTCACTCTCAGCCTTGCTGAGGCACTGCAGCACTGGCAACACTCTCTCACACTCTTCACACAAGCTTATATAGACACACACTCACTGAGTCACATTTGATGTTTTTCTACTAACACCCAGAACCACGTACAAACTGGCTACATGTAGTTCTTGGTTTATTTTCCTGCCTATTTTCCAGCAGTTCCAGGAAACAATGGTGAAATTTCCTGGCTGTACACCAGGAACCATACCAAACCAGGACAAACGTTGACTAAATGTTGAGAGGTTGAAACCATGCAGCAGTCACTGAGTGATATTGTACTGTGTTTGACTATTTAGTGACTGCTGACTTTGAATTGCACGTCACTCCATTTTACTACATAGAGCTCTTCATAGATCACACTGCTGAACATTAAGTGCACAAGTACTGTTTATTTGCTATTTGCTGAATTTAACATAATTTCAATTCAGCTGCCCGTTACTATGTAGGAAAAGAACAGACAGAATAGTATAGAAAAATAGAATCGAAATGCTCCAGAATTACTTGGAATAAAATTTTTATATTAACTTCCACTGAAATGTAAGAATGTTACCGTATAGGAAATATGGAGATTGTTTTAGAGAGGAGTTTGTATTTTTGCATTTTCAAAATCTGCAGTAGCCCTGTTTTGTTTAATGAACACTATATATGCCTTACACTGAGCCAGGGGGTGTCACTAAAACATGCAGCTTGATGTTTAGAGCCAGAAAACAGCCTAAACTAAAATAATCTTCTATCATTATAATAGCCTTTTTTTATCAACTGTTATATCTCCAGCTCTGTGTGTGTTAAATCTCACTACATGTCAACAGACTGATAGGTCACCACTCACTCAGCTCATTTGCATAAGATTCATCCAGAACAGAGAGCAGGGAGATGATGTGCATCAGTGATTTGATGTGTCAGTTATATTTATATGTTGCCAGCTCTTGCCTGCTCTTGTAATGTCTCCATATTTGTATAAATTTTGTTATACAAATTTATACAAATTATAAATATTGTTAGACTTTATATGGCAGTAGTAATATATAAACTACAACAAACTGAAACTCTCTTATGTGTTCTATAAATATGCTATGAAAGTTTGCCCAACAAACACCACCAGTGTGCTTAGACTGGATTTGCATATTACTGTCATCATTAGTGATATGTGGGTGGCTTATAGAGATTGCTTTGTTTGTCCATCTGTCCACAAATTGTATTTATCTGCTAGACAAGGCAAAAAAAATATCAAATTTGCATGAAAGGAGAAGTATCTTCATGTGTCCAATTTTAGTGGAACTGACCTGTTTTTCAATGTCACACAGCAAACTTTTAGGTGCCAATAACGTAAAGTAATATTGGTAAAATACAGACAATTGACCATTGCTACTAGTATTACACAGGACAATAACCATTACCATTAGGATCATACAGGAAATGGTATTAAATGTTGTTTCTGCTTTCTATTCATTTACTGGCTAACTAATTTATCATGCATTTGGCTAGTCTTATATGCTCATTGCTAACCAACAAAACAAAGTGTGCTGCTAGGTGGTGCAGTTGGAACATGTGTTGATGAAGGGTAAGGTGAACATGCCTGTAAAAAAGCATGACAGTCATTTGACAATTCATGACAGTTATTGTCCATTTCATTTTGCCCTGTCAGCATGACAACAACGATAAAATGTGTTTAAAATATGATGCAGCCTAATCGCAACTCATCCCTTTAAACATGCTCAACACCATTAACAGTAAATTGTACAAAAAAACTTATATAGTTGCATTGATTAAAATAACCAGGTACTTTGTGGGGCTATCTGAACTGTTATTGTGGCTTTTGGGGGTGGGGTGGGGGGCATATCTGCACAATACAGCAGTTGTGATGAACGACTGCCGTTTTTTTAACATCACTTGTCATTCTGTTGAATGGCTGCAGTGATGATGACAGTGCTATGTAAATGTAGTCCAGCACATTTTCACTGCTTGTTGGTCAAGCTTTCATAGCACATATGGAACAGAGTTATATATGTTGCTGCTGTCTTACAAAGTCAAAAAAATTTATACCAATTTAGACAAACTGCAATACTGTCACTACAGTTCTACATGTTGTGATTACAATATTTCAGGCAATTTATTAAAAACCCTTGATGTGATGTGATTTTATGTAGTGGTTATTTATTAATTTGTTAATTTATCAAGACACCTGCAGATAGTTCTGGAAAGATGAGGTTGGGCAGCATGCTCATAGCACATACAAACAATTGTGATTTGGCCAAGGATTTGTTGGTATATTACAACCTCCTACATTATCAGTGTTGCAAAAGGTCAACATTATGTTTTATAGCATTGTGTTTTCTGACTGTACAGTACTAAGTAAAAAAAAAAGGTGTGTCTAAAAAGGGGTGTCTTATCCTTATGCCTGCAAACAAATAATATACTGGTAGAATAAATACAAATAAACATAAATAAAAAAAATACAAACAAAAACAAAAAAAATAAACAAAAGGGTGCATTTATTACCTACCTAGATAAACTAGGTATTGAGTCGCAAATATAAATACTAGGCTTCTTTGAGGAGAAGTTTGGAAATGGTTCAGCTAAAACACCCTGACAGAATACAATAAAAATACAAAATACAATAAAAATACAAAAAAATACAAAAATCCTACAAATACAATGGAGTGTTATTCTAATATTAGTGGTTTTCGACACAAATGCTTACAGAATGCATATGTATCTTTTACAGATCATTTTTTTTGTGTCCGTGTGCATATTTGCATTCTCAGTGTCTTTGTGAGTTGGAGCAGTGTGAAGGAGATGTGCTGATGCTGTGGACTGGTGACTTGTGTCTTTGAGTGGAGGTTAATGTCTCATTTCACAGGCGATGCCTCTGGGTCTGCAGCTGACAGTGGAGCTCCTAGTGGATGATGGTGTGTGTGTGTGTGTGTGTGTGTGTGTGTGTGTGTGTGTGTGTGTGTGTGTGTGTGTGTGTATTTGTACATGTATATGTATTGGTGTGTGTGTGTGACTCATTGCGCAGAGTTCCAGTGCAGATGGTACAGTTGGTGTAGCTCTTGGATCAGCAGATTGACTGTGAGTGTGTGTGAGTCACATTCTCCTGTGGTAGAGTGCATCGCTCTGTGTGTCCTCAACCCCACCCTCCAATGCTCTAGCGTTTCTGCCAAGCTCTCTCAGTGCACTGTGTTATACATTGTGTTATAATGAGCGCATTGTTTTTTTCGGGTTGTGTGCCAGAGCAGGTTTGATTCTGATGCTTTGATGTGTGTTGGTCATTGATGGTTATGGCACAATATATTGCACGCTATAATGTTTATTAACTGTTGACCTTTCCTTTGATACCGTTAATGATACTGTGACGGCCACTGCTGCGTAATGTCAGCACCTTCATGAAACACTGTGTTATGATACAAGCATCACAGTGCAATACAGCGCATTGATACAACATACCAGCTGTACAACAGACATTTTTGCTCAGTGTTCATCTCCGCGGTGATTAAAAATACAGTAAAGATGTTAAATGAATGAGGGTTAAAGTTAGATAAGTATAAGCATGATGAAAACCTAATGTTGAGGAGCTCCTGAGAACTGTATGAACGGTGTGGTTCACTCTGACGCCATGAAGAATTGTCATACACTATTTTTTCCATATTGCCCACCCCCACAACTAACAACAGTTAGTTAAAGATGCTCATTTTATTTTGCGTGCCATAGTGCACAATAAAGTAATTAATGAAATGCCCTCTGTGCTCCATTTGTTCTGAACATGTGACATAAAAAAGGGGACCAGAGATAAAACACCTTCTTCTCCAGCGCAGCCTTTTGTACATAATTATTACTGTAGAAATAGGGCCCCACCCTGAAATAGTAAATAAATAAATAAATAGCTATGTCCTAGCTGTTACAGTACATATTTACCACATGTTGATTTTATAAAGAGACTTGACTTGAGTATCCGTTACTCATGCATCATTTGTGCATCAGTGGGCTGTGTAATAGTGAATTCATAAATATCGGTCTCTGTATCAATACATGAACTTATCCACTATATAACAGCCTTATAACATTGTGAAGCTTTATAATCACAATATGATATTTTGCCCATATTGAGTGGCCATAGTGCTGGTCTTAGTGGAGCTGTGCTAAGTCTGAGGACTGATTGGTGGGAGTCATGTATGAGCCACACACACACACACACACACACACACCAGACTTCCATTTGGCTGTTATCTGTCCTGAGTTTTTCATCAACGGCTTCATCAAAGGAGAGAGGGAGGGAGCAAGCGAAGTGGAGGAATGGGGGTGAGTGTGGGGGTGGTGTATGTGTGAGTGAGAGACTGTACATGTTTGTGTGTGTTTGTGTAAATACAAGTAAGAAGCGTGAGAAGAGTGCATTTTGAGTCCACAATATTTGATGCCACGTTTTAGACAAAAATGTGATTAGTGTTTTTTAAGCATTTAAAGCAATTCAAATGATTTTAATTGAGCAATTAAAGTTAATCATTAATGTTGTGGGGTTTTTTATTTCTTTCTTTTTTAAGAATATGTGCAGTTTCACATCCATGTAGACCGTCACTGAAGTTCCATCTCAAATTGCACTGATTAAAAGTCTTTTTTAACTTCAATCTTTTGCCCTGTCAAAAGGAATGATGTGTTTTAACGCTAACACTACTTAAATATCGACTTAATATAAAAACATTAAGAAAAATGTAATAAATTGAAATATAGTAATTTGTTTTTGTCCTTGAGTTTTTCTCTCCTCTTCTCTACAACAACTTATTGAGCACAATTATCAATGTTCAGAATGTTCAGCCTTCAGAATAAATGTGTTCAAATGCGGTTTTTTTCAAAGGATTTTACTTTTATTGAACATTGATAATCTTTTGACAGGGTCCATCAAGCATAGCATGTTCAGTTTGTCACACAAAATACAGTGCTATGAAAAAGCATTTGCTTAATACCCAATTTCAGAGTAAAGAGTATAAAAGGAAAAATGCTGTTCAGCCCTACCTAGCTCTGTGTGAAAATAAAATTGCCCCCTTAGTTTATCAACCAGTTAACCAAATTTGAAACTGAACCCAGTGACTATCCAATTTAATTAGTCACACCCAAGCATGATTACTGCCAGACCTGTTGAATCTAAACATCACTTAAATGAACCGTTCTGGCAATGTGAAGCAGCTAGAAGATCACAAAAAGCAGCACATGATGCCACGTTCTAATAAGATTCAAATACAGACGTGAAACAAAGTTACTGAAATCTGCCAGTCTGGAAAAGGTTGCAAAGCTATTGCTAAGGCTCTGTGACTCCAGCAAATCACAGTGAGAGCCATCATCCACCAATGAAGAAAACTTGGAACAATGGTGAACTTTCCACTGTACCAAAAATTCTTCAAGAGCTCATTGACTACTCAACCAGAAACTCAGATGAATATCTAAAGAACTGCAGACCTCACTTGCCTCTGTTAAGGTCAGTGTACACAAATCCACAATAAGAAAGACTCAGAGCAGAAATGGCTTCCATGGGAGGCTTGCAAGGTGCAAATGACTGCTGACCAAAAAGAAGGCAAAGGCTTATGTCACATTTGCCAAAAAAAACAACTAAATGATAGCCCAAGACTTTTGGGATAATATTCTGTGGGCTCATGAGTCAAAGGTGGAAGGTGCTATCTACCATAAAATCCTGAAGGAGAAAGCCCGTCCGTCAGTTTGTAACCTAAAGCTCAAGCACAGTTGGGTTATGCAGCAGGACAATAATAGGAAGCACACAAGCAGATGCACTTCTGAATAGCACAAAAGAAACGTAATTTGGGTTTTGGAATGGCTGAGTCAAAGTACTGACTTGAATCCCATTGACATGCGGTGGCAAAGCCTTAAAGACTCAGTTCATGCTTGGAAACTCTCCAGTGCAGCAAATTATAACCATTGTGCAAAGAAGAGTGGACCAGAATTCCTCCACAGTGGAATTCTGGATGCGATGGGTGTTATCACAAACATTTTATTGCAGTTGTTACTGCCAACGAGTTATTATGTTTAGGGGGGAAGTTACTTCTTCACATGGATGTTACAGGTTTTGAATAATCTGTATCTTCATTAAATGCAATATTCATTTGAATGCTGCATTTGTGTTTACTCATGTTGTCTTTATTTTATATAAAAATTAGCTGGATGCCCTGAAACATGTCACATGAATAAATGTGACAAAAGAAATGGAGCGAGAGGAAAATACTTTTTCACGGCACTGTATATACGTAAAAGGTTTTGGCAACACTGTATCTGGAGTGCTTTTGTAGATGATTGATAAACGGATTATCAGTAACACATCAAGTGAAGAAGTGAAGCATCTGCATTCATTGAAATAAATATCTCGAAGATCTTCTGTTGATACATTACTGACATTAATTAGATGTATTGTTAATATGTTACTTCCATTACCCAAAACACTAACCCTGGGCCTAATCCTAACACTAACCTTAACCTCATCCCAAAACCTAACCCTCACCCTCATATGTTTTTGACATGTTACTGAGAGTCTGTTGAGTGTTTGTTTCATCTAAAAGGACCACACAAAATAAAGTGTCACCAAGGCTTTTATAAATGTTTTTGGAATATTCACAAAAATGCCATGTAATTTACTGCTGACCAACTGATATTAAAATGTCTTACCTTGATAACTGGGTGGCCAGATTATCCTGAAATGTTCAACCCCATCACATTCCCCTCCCTCACAACTTCAGTACGATGATGTTAAATCTCTCAGTGTGATTTGGCACTAAAAAACAAAAAAATGTGGGAAAATCTGTTTATTAAATAATTCATTTATTTATTTATTTATTTTGGGAGAGCAATACATAATCAAAACTATGGAGAGCAATAAAAATGATTCCTTGATGCACGCACACACACACACACACACACACACACACACACACACACACACACACACACACACACACACACACACAAAAAGAAGGTCATCATGTCCATTTTGCTCTGATCTCTTATAATGACTTATAGTGCATATACTACCGTTCAAATGTTTGGACTCGCTGTTCAGAATCAGTGTTTTCAGCAATATAAAACCTGTCTGGTTATAGACAAGTGTAGCTCAAATTATTTCTGTTCCAGGCAACTTCACAGGTTTCAAACAATTAATAGGACATCAGAAAGCTATAAATAAAAATGAATAGATTTTAGATGTGTCTCGAATGATAAATGGAGCTGTGGGTGATTCTAAAATGACTGAGAAAGCTGTATAGCATCTAGAACAAAGTTATAATTCAATGATTACCCAGAATACATATTTCAACATATGGTGGAGATCAAATCAGAAGCAAGTTAAGGTTGCTTTTTGTTCAGTGAATTCTTGAATTATTGCATTAAACATGTAAGAATGTATTTTAGTAAATTGTTTGTAATGTTTAAATCATGTGTAAATTCTAAATCACCTAAAATATAAAATAAATGTTAAATTAAAAAATGCTAATATGACACTTTTTATACTTTTGAACAGCAGTGTGTTGAGAGATGGAGAAAGGAGAGAGAGAGATATCTAAGAGTGAAAATCACTGCTGGCTGTGAGCAGGACTGTGATCAGTGTGATTACAGGTGATAGAGCGGTGGAAATTTCCCCTCAAACAGCTCACACTCAGTGGGGTAGCCTTTCCCTCCATCCCCCTCTCTCCCTCCCTCTATTCCTGCTCTTCTTGGTGCAGTACTGCAGTCATCACACTGCATTACCTTTTTCAGTGCCACCAGCCCACCTCTTATGGGAAAGACCCCCCACTCCTTAATTTTATTCCCTACATGCAGCACTATGCTTCTTACAGTGTGTGGCTTTATGGACTTCCACAGGGTATGATCAGACAATTACCACACTTTTCCAAAATACATATTAAAATTAAATTCAATCTATGCTATGCATTATTTTTCCTTCAACCAGTACTTTTTTGTTTATTTGAGCTGCAACTCCCTGCTTCTTGACTCTGAAACATGTCCAAGTTTC
Organism: Pygocentrus nattereri; assembly: GCF_015220715.1. NCBI lineage: Eukaryota > Metazoa > Chordata > Actinopteri > Characiformes > Serrasalmidae > Pygocentrus > Pygocentrus nattereri. The sequence continues at coordinate 28,642,511 of NC_051223.1, read as the reverse complement.
CATTTCTCCATGTGTGCTATATGCAACTGGAAGACCATGTCTATTGGAAATGTGCTATTACTACTGCTACTGGGGGCAGTCATGGCCTGATGGGGGCAGTCATGGCCTGATGGGGGCAGTCATGGCCTGATAAGGGCAGTCATGGCCTGGAGGTTAGGGAACTGGCCCTGCGACCGGAAGATTGCCGGTTCAATCCCCAGCGCTGACAGTCCATGACTTGAGAAAGACATCTAATCCCCAATTGCTCCCCAGGTGCCATGGATAGGGCTGCTCGGGCAAGTGTGCTCACTGCCCCCTAGTGTGTGTGTGTGTGTGTGTGCTCACTAGTGTGTTTGTAGTGTTTCACTTCATGGATGTGTTAAATGTGGAAGTGAAATTTCCCTGTTTGTGGGATTAAAAAGTGTCACTTAAATTCCATGTGTGACAGGTCATAGTAATGCTGTCATACAGTGAAATTAGGGTGCACTGATAACACTTTTTCCCTTTCAATACCAAGTAACTAAAAAGCTATATATATTGCTGCTGTCAGAACAAAACCTAGTATCTCCATTTTTTTTTACGTTTTTCAGTTTTTGACAATGTCAATTTACCCTTTACATTGTATGTAAACTTCATGATGAATGGACTGACCCAAAATGACTTGGAAAAATTCTAGTTCCATTGACTTACATTAAAAGTAGTTTTTTTCCTTCTCCTGTAAAGTTACCATGAAGTTTTCTTCCAACAAATATATATATATACAGTATCTCACAAAAGAGCGTACAACCTTTCTGCAAATATTTTATTATATCTTTTCATGGAACACACTATAGAAATGAAACTTGGATATAACTTAAAGTAGTCACTGTACAGCTTGTATAGCAGTATAGATTTACTGTCCTCTGAAAATGACACAGCCATTAATGTCTAAATAGGTGGAAACACAAGTGAGTACACCTCACAGTGTACATGTCCAAATTGTGCTCAAAGTGTCAATATTTTGTGTGACCACCATTATTATCTAGCACTGCCTTAACCCTCATAGAATTCACCAGAGCTGCACAAGTTGCTACTAGATGATGACATCACAGAGCTGGTGGATGTTAGACACCTTGCGCTCTTCCTCCTTCTGCTTGAGGATGCCCCACAGGTGCTCAATTGGGTTTAGGTCTGGGACATACTTCAGCTTCCTCAGCAAGGGAAGTTGTCATCTTGAAGGTGTATTTGGGGTCATTATTGAGTTGGAAAACTGCCATGCGGCACAGTTTCCGAAGGGAGGGGATCATGCTCTGCTGTAGAATGTCACAGTACATATTGGAATTCATGTTTCCCTCAATGAATCACAGCTGAGCCGTGCAGCACTTATGCAGCCCCAGACCATGATGCTACCACCACCATGCTTGACTATAGAATTTATGTATTGTGCAGCGTGTGGTCTGAGAACTGACAGACTGACCTTACACTTCTTCAACCTCTGCAGCAATGTTGGCAGCACTCATGCATCTATTTTTTGAAGTCAAACTCTGGATATAACGCTGAATACGTGGGCTCAACCCCTGGCAAGGCCTGTTCCGAGTGGAACCTGTCCTGGACAACCGCTGTATGTATTAGCAGTCTTCTTATAGCCTAGGCCATCTTTGTGGAGAGCAACAATTTTATTTCTCACATCCTCAGAGAGTTCTTTGCCATGAGGTGCCATGTTGAATATCCAGTGGTCAGTATGAGTGAATTGTACCCAAAACACCAAACTTAACGAATCACATGACACCAGAGAGGGACCACGACAAAATTTGGCACAATTGAGCACAATTTGGACATATTCACTATGAGGTGTTGGGAGGACTTGTGTTGGTAATTAATGACTTAAGACATTAATGGCTGTGTGTTGAGTTATTTTCAGAATACAGTAAATCTATAGATATAATATAAGATATAATAAAATAATTGCAAAAATGTGAAGGGTGTACAAACTTTTGTGAGATACTCTATATATATATATATATATATATATATATATATATATATATATATATATATAAACACAGGTGTGTACTGTCAGAATTACAGTTAGAATTGGCCGTACTAAAGAGATCAGTGACTTTAACTGTGGCACCGACAAAGGATTTGCCATAAGTCAGCTTTCTGAAATTTCTATCTGCTAGATCTGCACTTGTCAACTGTAAGTGCCATTATTGTGAATTAAGTGTCTAGGAGTAACAACAACTCAGCTATGAAGCAGCATACAATGCAAACTCAGAGTAGGATCACTCAGTGATGAAGCACATAGCACATAAAAATGGCCTATCCTCTTTTACATCACTCACTACAGAGTTCCAAACTGCCTCTGGAAGCAACGTCAGCTAAAGTACTGTGCAACAGGCATTTCGCGAAATCGTTTTCCATGATTACATAGGTCCACTATATGCAATGCCAAGCATCGAATGGAGTAGTGTAAAACATGTTGCTACTGGACTCTTCAGTGGAATGTGCTCTCTGGAGTGATGAATCAGGTTTCACTATCCGGCAGTCTGATGGGTGAGTTTGGTGGATATAAATATAATAAAATTTGGTGGATGGTAGACAAAATTGGTGTGAAGGAACTCCAGTGTCCTGCACAGAGACCTGACCTCAACCCTAGTGAATATCTTTGAGATGAATTGGATTGTTGATTGTGAGCCAGGCTTCACAACATCAGTGTCTGACCATACGAATGGTCTTTTGACTGAATGGGTGAAGATTCCCACAGACACACTTCCAAATCTTGTGGAAAGCCTTGCCAGAAGAGTTGAGGCTGCCAGAGCCACCCAAGAGGGACATTTTCATATTAACACCCATGGTTTTGGACTGGGATGTCCAACAAGCTCATGTAGGTCTGATGTTTAGGTCTCCAAAATGCAAAAGGCAAAAACATTCTTTACTTTTAGTGCAGGTCAAAGTAAAGAGATTTCTTTCCATTTCAAGCAATTAAGTATTTTTATAGGTCTATTCATCAAAATGGTTTGATGCAATCTAATGGGCAAATGCTGTGCTTAAATAATGTAGAAAAATAAAAATTGTAGATACTTTTTTTTGGACAGCAATGACTGTGGTAAGATAATTCGCGTGTAGCTGATTAATCATAACAGCCCTAGTTCATTACCTTTTCTGTTAATTACTGTTAATCTGGTCAAATGCATGTGTGTGTTCAGCATAGGTGAAACTGTCCTGTTATTATTGTCTTCACAGTAGAGAGTAATGTCAGTCCATTAGCACTGCTTATCAGCCTGTACGGTGATGAGTGTGCATTCTCTTACAGCTGTTGTTCAGGGGGTTTGATAGCTTGCCAATACTGATGGACTGCAGCGTGTATTATCTTGACGTTTTACACAATAGGTTATAATTGAAGGCTAGTCTTTTCTGTACAGAACAATTCCAGGACAACTACGTCTTTCATGACTCAAGACATGTCTTTAAGTGGACGACTTGAATAAATTCACACATTTTCTGAGTGCTTGTTGACTGCTGAAAACATTCTATGTGGATATTTATAAATATATTTTCATATACCATATAAATTTTATGTTTGCCATAGACACTGACCTAGTTGTTAACTTTACATATAAAGTTTGAGGGAAAAAAATGCAGAATATACACTCAATCAGGTGTTCAATTCAAACCTTTTTGGTACTGGTACAGCATATATATGGGTAGACTATGCAGTTGCTGTGATGTTTTCTTAATGAGTGTCTGTGCTGGATTGTATGTGTCTTACACTGTTTTGTCTGGACTCTTTGTCATTGCAGAGCATCTTTGCCCAGTTCCAGTTTAGCAATGAGAAGGTGCTGCCGTCGGATGCTCTTCGCAGTGCTCTGGCCAAAACTTTCCAGGATGAGCAGCGCTTCCAGCTGGGCATCATGGATGACGCTGCTGAGTGCTTTGTAAGACTCTTTATCCTCTTCAGCTCCAAATTTCCATGAACAGGATTCACACACAACCTAGAAAACCTAGAATCTGGGAATCTGTGGATCGGTTTTCCAGTTACAGAAAACATCTAGAAAATAAGAACACTGATAAAATGCCCTGGAAATGAGTGAAGTTTATTAGTTTAGTTTAAAGAGATTGGCAATTGTGGATCATTTTAAGAGACAAGTATTGTACTGTTACTGTTTGGACAAATACTTGTAACTCCTTACAATTTATGCAAAACAGAGCAATAGAAATGGTCTAAAATCACTTGGAGTAAAATCTTTTTACAGTAACCTCTTAGAATCCCAGGCTTATTACATACTAAGGCTTCTTATTCAGTAACAACAGGGATCTCAGTGCAAACTGGCAGAGCTATTATTACATCATAGAAGTGTGTAATGAAACTTTAGGCCTTTAGGTGAACTTTTCAAAGGGTTAAAGTCCAACATTCAAAGGGTTAAAGTCCATAGAAAGTTAGGACTGTAAAGTTTGTGTTGTTGTAGAGTTTTTATCTGACAGTATAATTGCAATTTTCCTGGAGAAGTCCATGATACCGCCTTTTTTACAAAATATGACAACTTACCAGTATTAGCTCATACCAATACCAGTCTGATATTTTTCCTTTAAAAACTGCTATAATTCACTTTAGGTTTTCCAACACTACCTTAACCCCTTAAACCTCCAGGCTTATTACATATTAAGGCTTTTTGTTTAGTAACTACAGGAGCTTCACTGCAAGCTGGCTGAGCTATTCTTAGGTTATATGAGTGTGTAATAAAGCCCTGGCCATTTAAGAGGTTAAAGGAAGAAACACATTGCCAACAGCGTGATTTATTCAAAACTACAGTTTTAGATTGTGTTACACTCTTTCACAAAACTAACTCTAACGAAAACCAGAAATATCACTTACAGCACAAATGTGTTTTGCATTATGTTGTTTAATCTCCATTTTTCTTCGATTCCTTTTTCTTCTCTTCTTTCTCCTCTCCTGACTTGCAGTATTCTCTCTCTGTCTCTCCATCACTCCTGTCCATCTCCACACCCTCTACTTCCTGTTCTTTCCTTAAATCTCTGTCTTGATCTGAGATCTAACAGATGTTATTTATCTTTTATGCATTGCTGTTTATACATATACTTATGTGGATAGTTTTAGAAGTGTGGGAGAGCAGTGTGGGCAGCTTTAAGACCTCATGAGGAGTCTGAAAAAGTTAAGCTGATGTAACTGATGTTTAACTCAGCTGGGTAGTTAGAAGGTAGTTAGCAGGTGATGCCTTTTTATAGTGAAGGATGTAATTGGGTCATTTTCACACTTTAATTAAATTGTTCTAAGCTGATATGAGCCAAAGGTTGGCTTAGACTACTTATTCTAGATTTAGAGTTGTCTTTAAACAAATATTAATTCATGTTAATAATGGATAAAATCAAATACAAGGTGCTTATGATGCAAAACACTGTAATTGTGGGATATAAAAGGATCCGTTAATTATGAATGGGATGGTCAATTTACATGTTTTGGTCCCAAAATGAATACTCTCTATATATATCGCTGTTGTCAGAACAAACCCTTGTATCTCCATTTTTGTCATTTTTCAGTTTTTGGGAGTGAAAATGCCCATTGTTCTTTACATTGTGTGTAAATTTCATGATGAGTAGACCAAATGAAATGGCCCAGAATTACTTGGAAACAAATCTGGTTCCACTGACTTGCATTAAAAGCAAAGTATTTTATTTCCTTTCTCCTGTAAATTTACCATTTTTGAGATACAAGGTTTTTCCGACAAAAGCAACATATATGTGAACTACTGGTTTTTAATGTTTTCTTATGTTTTCTGTGATGAACATGAAGCTGAAAAAACAAAGCAAGAATAATTGTTACATGTTAACAAAACTGTTTATTTCATATGCAATTTTACTTCATATACATGCAAATTGCCATGTCAGACATTTAATTTTACTTCATATATGCATAGTTTATATCTACAAACACACATACATTCCCATTATTACATTATCATTCAAACTGCGAAGTAATAACTAAGCTGAGCCATTAAGAATGTACATTTTAATCAGCGCATTTTTAATTGAGTAATTGATTTTAACTGAGTGCTCATGACAGCCCTGAGAATTGCTCAACTGCTGCACATTGTAGTTACTTAATGATAAACCTTAGGAGATAATTAAGCCTTATAAGCTGGATTAGTTTTACCTGGAGATGTGCTGTGATTTAAGTGACAATTGCTGAGACCTGTGATTTTAATCCAGTCAAATCTGCAATGTCCATAGTCTTTACAGGTCTGCTAAGTCATAATTCCAGAGTAAATTACCTTCTGTAATTTGCTGAATCTGGAACTCTGTCAATAATAGCTGTCCTGTTAAAATCGACTGTATAATAATGTAATAAAGAACTAAGCAGACAGCGGTCACAAAAGGACAGAACTTAAAATGTTGTGGCAAAAAGTTTGACTTGCACAGATCCTTTATCCTCAAGTTCAACATAGAACTAGTAATTTAAAGGAGAAGGAAAATAAGTGTGTGTGGCGTTTCGTAAGTTATACGAGTGGCGATTCGTAAGTTATACAAGCCCACTTTCCTAGCATAAAGCTTTTCTATGTGGTGTTAACTGGACGTTGGTGTGTTGTTTGTTTGGACATGCTTAATTTTAACCTTATCACTGATGTGATGACATTTCAGTCTGGTCTGTTTGGGGGAATTCCACAGACATCTTACTCAGTGCTAATTATCAGTTAACTCCCTCACAAATTATATTACAGAACCTCCTGTCTTAAAACTATTCCAGCTAATTTAGAGACGCTTGATCAACATAAATATCACAAAATGTCCCAAAGCCTCATTAAAAGCTCTTAATATGAGTAGATTGAAAAGTAACAGTGAAAGATGGTGTCCCCAAACTTTTGTTAAGGTGTGCATGGAGATGGGTGTCACGGTCTTGATTGGGGTTAAAAGACCCCTGGATCTGTGGTCTATCACTGAATTGATCACTCCTGATAGCTTTAACAGGTATTTTCTCTCAGTCCTGAATGCACTGCCCTGGCCTTCTCTCTAATCCACAGACCTGATTATTCACCTGTACTTGATTAAGGCACATGGAGTCTGTTTGCCTAACATTTATGGCTTTAGAGGACACGCTGCTTAAACATCAATACAGATAATTGCTTTTAAGCAAATAAGCAATTGAACGATCATTCACTGCTGAGCAGCTGGGCTGTCCAATCAAGATAGCATACTGAGAGAGCCTCTGATTGGCTCAGTCTTAACTACTCATTTATATGCAGCCAGTACTGTATATGTCAGGACTTTTACACTATAGATTTGAGAGAAGCAGTAATGCTTTCTCTCCAAGGTCACAAAAGACAAGATCATGAAAGTGTTATTTAGTTCAATTAGCAGCTCTCGAGTAGCTCTGTAGCACAGAGCCGCTTTCTGTCTCTGAGCCCCGGCTCGTTATTTTTAGCCGAGGAGCTGTTGAATGTAGCTGCTGCTGTGAATTCGGTCTTTATTTGACTGGCTCATTTATGAGGCAGAGGCAGGCGTGGGGCCAAGCACTCGTCATACCCTCCCAGCACATGGAGGAGACGGGAGGCTGCACATTAGCGAGCACTAACTCTTCATTTCCGCTCCTCTCCTCTCTTCTCCTCACGCGTTCCACACATCTGCACCGCTGCGGATGAGAGAACTCCATTATTGTCTGAGCAGGAAATGACACGCGCTTTAGGTGCCGACGCTGTGATTTTCCATGCAATCTGTGAAGTGAGAGTAAAGTCAGGTCAGCCTGCGTCTGCAGGAGTGGACCATCCACTGTGTCTAACAGGTGATGAATAATGTGAGTCCTGCATGTGAACTCACCGCTGGGCCGGGGGAGTAGAGCTCAGTGCAATATGATACAGAAGGGCGTGGACAGACAGATGAAAGAGGAAGAGGTGTGGGTGTAAAGCCTCTTGCCACCCCAACCCCCTTTTCTCTCTCTGCCCTCTCGCTCTTTGTTTTTCATTCCTTTCTTTCTATCTTTTTTTCTTTCTTTATTTCTTTCTCTCTCTATCCCTTCTCCTTTCCCTCTTTTCTGATTTCTTTCTTTCTTGTCCTTCTGTTTTCCTTTTGCCACTTTTATTTTTTCTTTCTTTCATTTGTTTGTTTCTTTCTTTCTTTTGTTTATTTTTTTGTTTCTTTGTTTCTTTCTTTTTCCACTCTGTATCGGCTTGTCAGGCACCAGCAGTGTGATCGATTGATTTTAAATTTGTTCAGCCAGGGAATCAAAATGACTCATGAAATATAGATGTGTTCTTTTCCCTTGATCAGATTAACGTGAAGTGAGTGCTGACAGTGAAAAATGAATAAACGAAGCAGACCGCACAACTTGCTTGACATACACAGATACACAATTCTCTCACACACACAATGTGCAGCCCATTACAAAACATCTCATACGTCTTAGAGACCCCTGACAGTTCAGGCAGACAGTAAACACACACACACACACGCATACAGAGAGAAATGACAGATGTCCTTTTTTCTTTATAGGAGAACCTCTTGATGCGTATCCACTTCCACATCTCCGATGAGACTAAAGAGGACATCTGCACAGCCAAGCACTGCATCCCTCACCAGAAGTTTGCCATGACTCTGTTTGAACAGGTCAGTAATGACTCTGTGCTTCTTCTTTCATTACTCTTCCTCCCTCAGCTCAGCAGACTCCTAATGACAGATGAGCTCTCTGTGACAAAAAGTGGTGAAACATTTTGTTGGAATCATATGCTTGTGAAGATGGGTTTAGATATACAGTCATCAATTTCATTTTTACAAGTCTGTAGTTATTAAAGTTTTCCTGTGTGTTTGTACATCCTGTACACAGTAATGACCCAATATATAGATGAATAGCTATATTTATAGCAAAGTGACAATAATGTCTTTAGACCTCTTAGAGTTAACCTGATGACCCAAAAACTACTTACCTAATAATCAGATTATTAAGTACAGTTATGTAAAGAATTACATTTAAGAATTACATCTGATTGTCTGGTGAAAAGCTATAGTTAAAGGTGGCAAGTTTATTGTTGAAATTAAATTGTTCTACCAGACTGTATATGGTGAAGAAAGCAGTCTGAAGTTCAAACTTGCTCACTCTTACACTTATACTGCATGTGACTGTATATTGTCACTGTTGTAACAAAACATCTTCAAAATCTAAACTTTACAAGAGAAGAAGCATTATGTAAATGAATGTAAAAATGTTGGTTACAATGTAAACAGAATTTTTCTTTTTTAAATGCTTAAAAAATAGAAAATACTAGTACTGGATTTGACATGACAGTGACCATATACAATCATATACAAAACTTGCAAAAAAAAAAAAGTACACGTCCTCTACAGAGAAAAAACTTTTAAAAAATTTTTCAGTATGTCTAATTTGCAGAAAAATGTGATTATTAAGTGTGTTCTCTTTAGAGAATGTGTTAACTCACTTAGAAAATCAACAAAAACGTAATTTGACTGACAGTGTTAAAACTGAACATCTATGTCATCTTCAAAGTTCAAATGAATGTTCAAGACTGTTTTGTCCACAAAGTTTTGTTCTCCAAGGTACAATGTTACTGTACCCTCAAAAGTACAGCAGTGGTCTTAAGGTCCAATTGTGCACCTTAATTGAGCTTTAAAGGTACACTGTACTCACTTTTCCAGAGTAAAGGGACATATTAGTACCTTTTTTGTAAGCCTAACATTTTAAAATAGAAAAAGGATAAAGTCAGCACAGGCTGCATGGAATCAAGCTTAAAAAATAAATTTCAATGGAATATGGTATAATTATGTTCCCTATGAAAAACATAATGAAGATGTGCCCTTAAGTTTGTATATGATTGTTCATTTCTCTGCTGTTCTGCAGTGTGTGTGCAACAGTTGTGGAGCTACGTCGGACCCTCTCCCCTTCATTCAGATGGTACACTACATCTCCACCACGTCTCTCTGGTAAGTGGAGCACTGTGCTTTCAGCCCAGTCACATACACCCACACACCCACTCACTCACTCACAGTCACTCACACAGCAGGTCATTCCAGCGGGAGCCACATTTCACTGTTATTGGTTCATTTTTTAGCATGTGCAGCAGAAATGATTGGGTCTGTCACTGTTCAGGATGACCTGTGTGTGGACGTATGCAGTGCAGGTGAACTGTGCAGATTGAAGAAATGGGTGCTTTTTTTGTTGGAGTGGGAGTGAAAGCTGTGGGATAGAAAGGATGAACGTTTTGGACAGAAGCTGGACTGTGAAGGGAGGATGGATGAAGAGAGCCCTGGTCAGATATCTGCCACGCATCCAGAAATGTGATGGAGCTCTAAATCACATGTTATTAACTTTCATTGCACATGTCAGAGCTGTGAGAGACATCCAGTAGAGTAATGTAAAGAAAGCCTGCTGGAAGAAGTCTTTTATCAACACACTTACCTACATACTCAGTCCTACACACATACTCACTCACTTGCTCGCTCACTCATCTCTCTACACTTCGCTTGTGTTCAGTCCCAGTGGCACAATTAACCCGATTGGCACAAGAAACTCGATAGGTGAATGGAGATATAGATTATTTTTATAGCCATCATTTCATGACAGCTTTACCAAATGCACTTCATACACTTCACTCATACACCAGCATGTGAAAGAGTTTCAAAAGTTTGTGCGCCCTTGGTCAAATTACATTTTGTTGATTTTCTAAGTGAAAACCTCTTCAGTTAAAAGACTTTTATATACGGCATTTTCTGCTAATTTTAGAGCACAGGTTCTATTTATTTTTATCACTGTAAAATCACTTGGAATAAAATCTCTTTACATTAATTTACCTTGAAAGGTAAGAGTGTTTTTGTCTTCTCTTGTAAAGTTACTGTTTTGGAGATTATACATTATAAATATAAACTGAAAATGACAGCACATAGCAAAACCCACAAATACAGTTTAATGAGTAGACTACTGTTCAGAGTAAAATATAAGGGGACATCCATCCATTTTCTAAGCCGCTTCTCCCTCAGGGTCACAGGGGGGTGCTGGAGCCTATCCCAGCAGTCATCGGGAGGAAGGCAGGATACACCCTGGACTGGTCACCAGTCCATCACAGGGTAGGCAGACAGACAGACACAGACAGTCACTCACACCCAGGGGCAATTTAGCATATCCAATTGGCCTGACTGCATGTCTTTGGACTGTGGGAGGAAACCGGAGAACCCGGAGGAAACCCACACAGACACGGGGAGAACATGCAAACAGCACACAGAGAGGACCCCAGTTCACCTGGCCGGGGAAATCGAACCCAGGCCCTCCTCGCTGTGAGGCGACAGCGCTACCCACCACGCCACCGTGCCGCCCTCTATATAGTGCTACTCCTGCACTCTCAAATGCTACAGCTATAATGTTAGCTGCCATTATGGGATTAGCTCGGACTTCCACAGGCCTGCTGAGGCAGTGCAGTTTTGTATCATATGTGACCACACACCCACACCATAAATTTTCTGGCAAGAGCTTGCTGCTTGACTTAATCAACTGCCATTAAGGGACTCCTCTAAGAGCCCTCCATGCAGGTGTTAAAATAAGCCATTTTCATTTATCAGCTATCTTGGAATGCAGAGCCGCTCATTTGTGCTGTATGCCTGCTAATACAGGATCTGACCCTGCTCCCCTGTTTCAAAAAGTGAACCATTCTTTCCCAAGTCCTTGGATGGTGGTCAGTGAGAGGACATACACAGGGCTCCCCATAGAGTGACTGACTCAGTCCCTTAGTTGTGTCCATTCTGTATATACACATACACACCAATCAGGCATAACATTATGACCACCCCCTTGTTTCTATGCTCATTATCCATTTTATCAGCTCTACTTACTATATAGGTGCACTTTGTAGTTCTACAATTACGACCATCTGTTTTTCTGCATACATTGTGAGCCCCGTTTTACCCCGTTCTTGAGTGGTCAGGACCCCCATGGACCCTCACAGAGCAGGTACTATGGAACCTTTGTAGCTGGGGATGAGCACTGATACTTGTTTGCTGTTCTGCAATGATAAACAACACTAGATGTTGACCCTGCTCTCGATGCTGAGTGCCTTGCTTCAGTAAAGCTAGTTAAGCACTGAAATCTATATATTTATCCAAGTGTCCTCACCATTGATAATAGGGCTTAAAAGTCTGAATCATGTGAAAAACATCATGTGAGCTATTCAGAAAGGCTATAAAAACCTTTAATGGGCGAATCCCATCTTTTGACCTCTGTGACAGACTTGCGCAGCAAAATAAATTCAATTCAGTCTTCCAAGCATGGTGGGCAGTAGAGGTGCCTGATTTGTGCCCCCACCCCACACACACACACACACACTCATACCTCTGCCTTTGTATATCTAGCCCACCCTCCTCAACAAACACAAACCACATACACACACACACTGCAGTAGATTGCGTGTCTGGCCACGTGTGTGTGTGGCAATAAGTGATAGTACAGAGTGTTCCCCCCCCTCCTGTGTGCTAGATGTCTGTCCCCCTGCTTTCTGGCTGTGCCACTCACACAGGAGACTTAAAATGGCCAAACACACACACATATGCACACACACACATGAGCCGAAAACAAAGACATTGCACAAGTCCCAACTCCTTTTTTGGTGTTACTTAACTAAATTAAAGCTGCTAAAGCATACATGCTTACAGTGTATCAGTCAATGCATACCCTACATTTGTGGCCATCAGAAACTGAAGCCTGAATTTGCTGATTAAGGAAGAAAAGCTGTTTCAGAGTTACCACAATGGTATCATTATCAACTTTATATATATTAAAAATTTACACATGTAGGTTCACTGGAGATTGTGGACTATGAATAAAGTAGGCCTATTTGCTCTATGTTGATTACATTCACAATTACTGAATTAGATGGAACATAAACTTGTGGAATATAAAGGGAAATTCCAGCACATTTTCCAAATTTCAGTATAATTAAATAGTTAAGATCAAAGTCATTCAGGGGGATTTCAGGTAAAATGCTCCATTCTAGAGAAACTTACCAAGTCATAGTTGTTCACAGTGGTGGTGATAGAAACCAGACATCTAAAGCATTTACCACCAGTAAAAGTTCCCTCCCAGAAAGTTATTACATTATATGGTTATGAATACACTGCCTGATGTCCAAAACATCTATTGTGGGTACCTATCACCTCCACTGTCAACAAAAATCTAACTCTGTGAGTTTCTCTAGAATGGAGATTTTACATCAAACCACTTTAAATGACTTTGTTGGCATCTCTATGGTAGAATTTGAGGTATCGGTGGAATTCCCCTTTAGCAGCAACTGATTAAGTCATGCAGCACACTTGATACTATCTGGGGACCAGCCACAGCAAATCCCTCCAATGGGACAGTACTGGAAGAGGGGTTAAAGGGTTAAGTTAAACCTACCCTTGGTCTTGACTGTAAGGTACACAGTGCAGCTGCATGCACAAAATGTTGTTTATGCTGAAAGAGTATTTTAGAACAAAATATGGTAGCACTTTACTGTAGAGCATTGTTCATAAAGGACACCCATTTAAACTCATCATGTCAGCTGACATTGACCTACATAAACATTTATAATGGCTTATTCCAGTATGCGTCATCTGTCATTAAGACTGCTTTTGTCAAGTGACATTGGTATTTTCTGACATTCAGTTTTCAGGACACTTTTGGGTGACAGCACGTTACAATGATTAGTTTTGTTGATTTGTGTATACATCACTGACATAATGCTGATGATGTGACGTAGCTTACAAAAGGTAAAATAAAACTCACCTTACCTGAGGGCCACAGAAAATGTTCACTTTTGTTCAACTAGCCTGACTTGGCAAGCTGTCAAATTATCAGCATTATGCCAGTGTGACATACACTGAGCTAAAGTTCCCGTCTGTCGCCTCACCAGAGCAATGTAAATACCGTGTTAGATACTCATCAAGTTTAACTAACTTAGCCTAATACAAATGGCTCAGAGAGCCACCAACTCAAAATTGCCCTGCACTTGAATTTCTGTTATTATTCCAATAACGAGATAACAAAGTCATAACCAACTTTTGCAAAGACAGTATATTTTTTTGAATACTCAGTTTAAAACAAATTTTTAAAGTGTATTATACACCATATTGCCAAAAGTATTCACTCACCCATCCAAATCATTGAATTCACGTGTTCCAATCATTTCCATGGCCACAGGAATATAAAAGTAAGCACCTAGACATGCAGACTGCTTCTACAAACATTTGTGAAAGTGGGTCGCTGTCAGGAGCTCAGTAAATTCCAGCGTAGTACTGTGATAGGATGCCACATGTGCAACAAGTCCAGTTGTGAAATTTCCTCGCTAGTAAATATTCCACAGTAAACTGTCAGTGGTATTGTAACAAAGTGCAAGTGATTGTGAACGACAGCAACTCAGCCACGAAGTGGCAGGCCACGTAAAATGACAGAGCGGGGTCAACAAATGCTGAGGCTCATAGTGCGCAGAGGTTGCCAACTTTCTGCAGAGTCAATCACTACAGACCTCCAAACTTCATGTGGCCTTGAGATGAGCAAAAACAGCATAGAGAGCTTCATGGAATGGGTTTCCAAGGCTGAGCAGCTGCATCCAAGCCTTATATCACTAAGCGCAATGCAAAGTGTCGAATGCAGTGGTGTAAAGCGCCGCCACTGAACAGTACTTGTCTGACTGCACTGTGTAAAGTTCGGTGGAGGGGGGATAATGGTGGGGGTTGTTTTTCAAGAGTTGGGCTCGGCTCCTTAGCTCCAGTGAAGGAACTCTTAATGCTTCAACAGACCAAGAGATTTTGGAGAATTTCATGCTCGCAACTTTGTGGGAACAGTTTGGGAATGGCCCCTTCCTGTTCCAACATGACTGCGCACCAGTGCGAAAAAAAAGGTCCATGAAGACACAGAGGAGCAAGTTTGGTGTGGAAGAACTTGACTGGCCTGCAAAGAATCCTGACCTCAACCTGATAGAACACCTTTGGGATGAATTAGAGAGACTGCAAGCCAGGCCTTCTCATCCAACATCAGTATCTGACCTCACAAATGCGCTTCTGGAAGAATGGTTAAAAATTCCCCTTAACACACTCCTAAACCTTCCCAGAATAGTTTAGCTGGTATAGCTGCAAAGAGTGGGCCGACATGATATTAAACCCTACGGATTAAGAATGGGACGTCACTCAAGTTCATATGCGTGTGAAGATAGACGAGCAAATACTTTTGGCAATATAGTGCATTTGAATGCACCATCCTGATTTTGTTTCAAATGTTCCATCCATCCATCCATTTTCTAAGCCGCTTCTCCATCAGGGTTGCGGGGGGGTGCTGGAGCCTATCCCAGCAGTCTTCGGGCGAAAGGCAGGATACACCCTGGACAGGTCGCCAGCCCATCGCAGGGCAATAGTGCAATAGCTGCAGTAGTGATAACATTTGAAAGCTGAAATCTAAATGGCTTATGCTGCATCCCAAAACATATACTAAATAGTGTTAGAAATAGTGCAGTACCATTAGATGTGCACTCATTAGAGTAGGAGGTGAAGTGTAGAAGTGTGTGATTTGGGACACTGAATTAGATCAGCCAGTGAGACATGTTCAACAATCTAGCAGCTCCTATGGCTGATTAAATCTTGATTATGTTGGTCATTGTCTGGTCAAAAAAATCCAAGGTAAAATTTAGTGATACATTCATATAAAGCAAATTTGCTAAAGGTATTTTGTGATTAAGGATGCTTTTATTGAGGTAAACTGGATGTCTTCAAAGTTTTTCTAAGACATTTGCAATATCTCTTAGCTGTACATACATGTTATGAGTCAAATGTTGGCTTCTCATTCTAAATTTCAGTACAGAGC
This sequence comes from Pygocentrus nattereri, assembly GCF_015220715.1. Classification (NCBI taxonomy): domain Eukaryota; kingdom Metazoa; phylum Chordata; class Actinopteri; order Characiformes; family Serrasalmidae; genus Pygocentrus; species Pygocentrus nattereri. The sequence continues at coordinate 28,626,712 of NC_051223.1, read as the reverse complement.
TACACTATATTGACAAAAGTATTCACTCACCCATCCAAATCATTGAATTCAGGTGTTCCAATCACTTCCATGGCCACAGTTGTATAAAAGCAAACACCTAGGCATGCAGACTGATTCTACAAACATTTATGAAAGAATGGGTCGCTGTCAGGAGCTCAGTGAATTCCAGTGTTGTACTGTGATAGGATGTTCAGTCATGAAATTTCCTCACTACTAAATATTCCACAGTCAACTGTCAGTGGTATTATAACAAAGTGGAAGAAATTGGGAATGAAAGCAACTCAGCCACAAAGTTGTAGGCCACATAAAATGACAGATCAGTGGATGCTGAGGCGCATAGTGCACAGAGGTCGCCAACTTTCTTCTGCAGAGTCAATCACTACAGACCTCCAAACTTCATGTGGCCTTCAGATTCAAGAACAGTGCGTAGAGAGCTTCATGGAATGAGTTTCCATGGCCGAGCAGCTGCATCCAAGCCTTACATCACCAAGTGCAAGGCAAAGTGAATGCAGTGGTGTAAATTGCCACCACTGGACTGTTCTCTGTTCTCCGGACTGACGAATCACGCATCTCCATCTGGCAATCTGATGGATGAGTCTGGGCCAAGTGTAAAGTTGGTGGAGGGGAGGGGTTATGGTGTGGGTTTGTTTTTCAGGAGTTATGCTCGGCCTCTTAGTACCAGTGAAAGGAATTCTTAATGCTTCAGCAGACCAAGAGATTTTGGACAATTTCATGCTCCCAACTTTGTGGGATGAGTTTGGGGATGGCCCCTTCCTGTTCCAACATGACTGTGCACCAGTGCACAAAGCGAGGTCCATAAAGACATGGATGAGTGGTGTGGAAGAACTTCACTGGCCTGCACAGTCCTGACCTCAACCTGATAGAACATCTTCTCACTCAATTTCGTATCCATGTGAAGGCAGATGAGCAAATGCTGTTGGCAATATAGTGTATGAACATTGATGAATTCCAGCTAATAAAAGAATCAGATGTCATGACGTGTCACCACTAAAATGTTCAAAATACAGTTAATAAAAATACCAAATACCAAAAAAGCAGTACCACAGGATCCATGATCTGATATTGTTCATGTGAAGCCTCATGTGTAAATACTGTTCTGTAAATTACATGGAGGAGATGCTGCTTAAGAATCACATTTTAGCAGTGCAGCTAATGCATGCTAGAAGACCTTGCTCTGGGCACACATTGGAGATGGGAACTTCTGAAAGGGTTAAAGTGCAGGTTATTCAGTTATTAATCTTGAAACTTATTATGTAGCAACTACCATAAAGCTGATATGCAAGTTATGCAGTTGTGAGCGTGAAGAATGAAATCTGGGCGTACATACAGTGATCCCAAGAAAGTATTTGGACATTTTTCCATGTAACCACTGGTAAATTTTTCTATTTAACCATTATTAACTTTATTAAAGTTCAGTAGGTTTCTTCATAAAATGTTTAACAACAAAAAAAAATATTAACATACTTTTAGCTTATGCCTATTGATAGGATCATGAACTCAGTACTGTACAGAGGCACTCAGTACTGTACTACAGAGGTCCGCAAAGAAATGTGATTGTATATTGTTCAGAAACACACCAGCTGTCTTCTAAAAATAAATATTGCTTTTTGACCTTTTGTTTCCCAACGCAATTAACCTAATGCATTTTCAAGTATGGTACCAATGTCTAAATACTTTTTGGGGACACTTTATATAAAGTGAATGAAAATAAAAGCATTAGACATGTTCACACAAATGAAAATCAAGGACATGTAGAGAAAATTGCAGTTGAATAACTAAATATTTTGCTGTTCAATAACTAAATACTAAATATGATTTCATATGCCATATGCACTGTGGAAGAATGAAATTTCAGCTTTTATACTGATGAGGCTGTTAAAACATGATGGCCCAAATTTGGAGAAGTGCTGAGTGAGGTAGGAAGCAGTGAAACGGTGAACATTATTTGTCACACTCACTCATGGAGCTTAAATCAGTTGCAATTGCCACCACATTTCACACAGTGAAAGATACAAACTGCCTATTTTGCCCCCTCAAATGGTTTTCTCAGGCCTCTCAAATGGTGGAGCTATTAAAGCAAATTACAATGCACATGCGGAGCAGTGAGGACACCAGGATGGATCAGCCATTTTTCATTTTGCGTCACACGATTCATAAATAATTCCTGATTGCCCCTGTGTTTCACCCTGTGAATGCTCATAATCCCCAGATTGCGCTCCAGAGCGTGTCCATTTTAGCATCTGGAGTTATAGATAGGAATGGAATTGGGAGGTGACCTGAAATTATGCGACCATACTTGATGTTAGACAACATTTTCCTTGAGATGGAATCTGAAATTAATTATATGCAACATTAAATCTTATATATCAAAAAAATAATAGTTTGAATATAATTTAATAATACCATGTTTCTGTTCAGTCTTATTTTAGTAAAACGGAAATAAATCCCATTTCATTCAGTGTAAAGAAGGGGTGAATTTTGGCGAATTCTTTTGACTGATAAGATACATTATTACTAACCGACACCTAAAATCACAGACATGACTCATGAAAACATCAAACACAGCACAGCACTTTACAAACCCAAATCCAGAAAAAATTAGGACAGTAAATAAAAAAATAATAATAAAAAACTTTATTTGGACAAAAACAGTACATCGACAAGATACACAACATTTTATCTCATCAGCTTTGCTGCTTTTTGCAAATATATGCTCATTCTGAAGCCTGCAACACATTCCAAAAAGGTTGGGACAGGAGCAAATTAAGACTTTCAAAACTTTAGTCTTTAGTCTTTAGTCTCTGTCTTTAAATGCTGTTAAAAGGAAAGGTGATGTAACACAGTGCTAAACATGCTCTCATCCAAACCTGTGTTGCAGACATTTGGAATGAGTGCATATTTACAAAAAAGACAATGATGTTTAATAGGTAAAACATCAAATGCTGTTTTCATATTGTTTTGAGTTAGCATTAGCATTTCACATGATGTCGTAACTTACTATAACAGTAACATAATCTATTTTCTTACATGTACCACATAATAGCCCAAACAAAGCCAGATTGAAGATTATATGCATAGTTTAAGCAGCAGTCAACATTAAGTCGGCATCTCACAGCTTTTAGCCATTTTCATGAGACTAACTACATGGGCTGTTATCTAACAAACACATTTGCATGCTGTAAGGCTACAATCAACACAAGCAGCAAGATTCACTTGTAGCCTACCTTAGCAGTGTGTCATGTGGCTAAATATCCTATTCATTTTTGTTGAAAAATACCAACATATTCACATGAGCAAGGGTCAGTGTTCAACTCGAAGTTGAACGAAGTTGGGGTCGACTCTTGGCTAGTGATTCTGAGAGTTGAAAAGCAAAGATTTTAATCATATCTCTGTGATCTGTAGCTGCTCAAAAACTGTAAACTGCATTTAGGATGGTTTAATCTTTTCTATATCCCTTTATCAACTTCAGAAAACTTGTTGTGTGTTGTTAATTAGAGCTACCAGAACCAATTACATTCTTGCATCCTCATGTTTACATCTTTTCAAATCTCAGTTGCTTATCTGAACTTTTTAAGATGAAAGCATTGGTCAAACAATAATGTATTTGTTGGCTAATGTTTTATAAGTTAATTTTTAAAAATCACTCATGTCAGAGGTCCTGTGATTTAGGCAAAATTGATGGTAATCAATAGTTTTCTTAAAGACAACACAGTTCAATTTCAACATATGTTGTGTTTTGCATGCCAAAGAACCTCCTTGGCTTAATCTTCTAGATGCAAAGCACCTAAAGGGTGCTGTTAGCAGTCTAGCATTTGATACTTCATAGGAGTAGTGCTTCAAATCATTGACACTGTGTGTCCTTGTTTCAGTAAATGCTTCCATGACAATTTATTTTTAGTGGTTGTATTGACTGAAGATTTCAGTGTTGGTCTATATTATGACTGATTAGGACATTTTACTCAACAGAAAGACAGTATATCAGTATATTATCTGATTGTCAGGGTTAATTCGTAATTCTCCTGTAAGTGCCACCACAATAGGTAATTTAGGACAGAGGCAGTGGTGTTTGACCTGTCTGAGTAACTGGAGCCAGCACAAACATTCATCTGTATGTGTGTGTGTGTGCAGATGTTGTTGAGCCTTTAGGGGCCTGTCTCGGCACATTTACCCCTCTCATCAGGACATGCTGACAGCCGGGCCAGTACCGGAGATATGCTTCTAAAATGTTGAGAAATGCTACCTTGCAATGCTTAGAGAAACATTGGCCACTAAAAAGCAGTGATTTCAGCAAAGGCCTGCAGCTTCTATCCTACTGCAGGTAATGTGGAGATGGATTATAGATGAAGCATGGCCTCTCATGCCTTTCAGGGAATACTAATCTGCTGAGAACAAATACAGACATGAAGTTAAATCTGACACATTTATTAGATCCATTTAAACCGACTTTATTCAGTTCTTCTTGGTGGGCATTCCAGCTCTGACAATATGATCAGGAAGATTTATTCAGTAGTAATTGGTGCTGTCCTATCATTGGAGAAAACAGCTGTGCTGTGATCAATAAAAGCTATAAAATATTTGAAATGAGCATTCCTTTATTATATTCTCATACACTAATAATTAAGTATTAATATTATAAATTATGCTCATGAGAACCTTTACAATGTCTAGTTATTAGTATAGACATGTCACTGTCACCTAAAGACCATGCTATCCTGATTTGTTTGACTGAAGCATTTGGAGTGGTAATCTCAATCTCCTGACTTGAACATCTTTGAAAACCTATGGGTAGATTGATCGTAAAATTGTGTTTTAGATCTTAAAATTGTGTTTTCAAGATGACCCAAGAGTATTGCAGAACACAAAGCTTTCTGCTAAGAAGAACAGGTAAAATTTCCTAAAACAAGAACAGAAAGACTCACAAAAAGCCTTTTTAAGCATTTTATATCTAACAAAGGGGTGTGGGTTAGAAGGGTTTCCAAACTTTCGAACATGCACATTTTTTAATATGCTTTGATAATTGTGCACAAACATTTGCACAAAAATGGTATTAAAAAAAGTTGTGGTGCAAAGCACGCCACCACTGGACTATGAAGCAGTGGATATGCATTCTGTAGAGTGAAGAATCATACTTCTCAACCTGGCTGTCTGATGGACGATTCTGGATTTGGCAAATTCCAGGAGAACGTTACCTGCCTGACTGCATTGCCAACTGTAAAGTTTGGTGGAGGAGGAATAATGCTATGGGGTTGTTTTTCAGGCCTAGGCCTCTTAGTTCCAGTAAAGGGAAATCTTCAATCTTTGACAATTGTAGTCTTTCAAATTTGTCGGAACAGTTTGGGGAAGACCCTTTTCTGTTACAGCATGACTGAGCCCAAGTGCATAAAGCAAGGTCCATAAAGGCAAAGGAGTTTGGTGTGCAGGAATTTGACTGGCCTGCACAGAGTCTTGACCTCAACCCCACTGAACACCTTTAGGATGAACTAGAACAGAGATTGTGAACCAGGCTCGCTCGTCCAACATCAGTGTCTGACCTCACAAATGCTCTTCTGGATAAATGGGCAAATATTCTCACAGACACACTCCAAAATCTGTAGAAATCCTCCCAGAAGAGTGGAAACTGTTATAGTTGCAAAGTAGGGACCAACTTCATATTAATACCTATGAATTTAGAATGGGGTGTTATAAAAGCTTTTGTAGGTGTAATGTGTAGGTGTCCCGGTATTTTTGTCCATATAGTGTATGTTGTTTGACTAGTGGTGCCCAAAACTTTGCAACTTTTTACAACTTTTGAAGGGATAAAGTGTGTGCAGGAGCGAAAAAGTGTGATTAGAAGTGTTCATTAGTGCTGCTGGTACTTGAGGACACGTGTGTGTCTCTGTTCCTCTGCTGCAGTAACCAGGCCGTGCGGATGCTGGAGTGCAGGGAGAAGCCCACACCGGACATGTTTGGGGAGCTTCTCCGCAATGCCAGCACTATGGGAGACCTGCGCAACTGCCCGGTGAGCATGCGCGCGCACACACACACACACACACACACACACACACACACACACACACACACACACACACACACACACACACACACAATCTCTTACACAAGCAATTGCTTCACCCTTCATGCCTCTTACTGGAGGCATAAAGGTTCTTTTTTGCTAGCGTTCAGAGAAGTAGCTGGCTGTGGAAACTGCCCAGTCCTGCTGACCAGCTCATTGTCCACATTGCTCTCCGCTCCACATGATGCTGCTAGCTTCAGACAAACACAGTATGAAAAAAGGGCATTTTCCTGCTGTCAGTGTTATTCTACAATTTCTCTCAATGCTAATCTCTGCTGGATTAATATAGATTCTGAGATTAAATTCAGTTCATATTCAGTGATAATTAATTATAATCAGTAACTGCTCAAATTGGTGTCCTGAATTGATCCCTTGTGTAACTGAAATGAAAACAAGCAGAGCTCTATAGCAGTGCCAAGGAGAAGCCGAAGCCAGAGTTTAGCTCTGTTTCTGTGGATCGCTGGCACTCTGCATGACATAACTCAGGAACTCACGTCTAGGCTGCTGGGTAATGGGACACTGGATGTTTGTCCCTTGAAATGGACATTAAGAACAAGTTACTCATTTTTTGGATATTTAACAGAGAGCCACACAAAAGCCTCAAACACCTAAACATAGTATCAAATCTTTTTGGGAGACTTACTTTCAGTTTTCAAAGATTTCATCTTTGAGAGAGAAGAGAAAATCAAACGGCACTCTTGCTTTACATCAGAAAAAAAAACAGGTTTTTCTATTCATCCTTCTACTGTGAGAAGACATTTCTGGTGATCTACTAGGTACCATTTCGTCTGTTATCTTTTAACATATATTTTTTAACTTTGGAGTTTTTTTAGTTATCTTCCTTAGACTTACTCTGTCTTTATTCAAGTGGATTATTTCATAGCTAATCACACATAAATATCTCCAGAGGAAATGAATAACTGCCCTGCGATGGACTGGCGACCTGTGCAGGGTGTATCCTGCCTTCCGCCTGAAGACTGCTGGGATAGGCTCCAGCACCCCCCCAGCGACCCTGAAGGAGAAGCGGCTTAGAAGATGGATGGATGGATGGATGGATGGATGGATGGATGGATGGATGGATGGAAATGAATAACTTTCATTTTCACTGACTGAAAATTTAAAAAAATGAAAGTCGTCTCCGTCTGCAGTACTATACTCTGAGTATTTTCAGTGGATAATACTCTTACTTCAATGTACTTAAGTATATTTGGAAGGTATTTTACTTTGTACCTAGTCTCATTAGTCCCACATTCACAATACTAGTTACCAATAAAGCACTTTCATTCTGTCCAGTTGGTGTTCAGCCCCTGGACTGCTTTGCTATTGCTACTTGTTTTACTGTTAAGCTTTATTATTAGTTTATTTTAAACTCAACAGAGGAAGAGAGGAATCGCCTCTCAAGAGCAAACTCAAGAGAGGAATCGCCTTTCTTACAAGTGTAAAATAAATAAGTGGTAGTATAAAGATAGCAGTCACTATACCAATGAAACCTTTTCCTGTAACTGTACAGCCACGCCAATTACCATTTCTGAATGCTCTTTTCTGTGTTTTTAAGTGTGTATGCTAATAGATGCTTCAGGTGTACTATGAGTTTACACTGAATTTTTTTTTTTTAACCTGGTTCTTTTTAAGTAGGCTACTTTACTAAGTGATATAGTGTCCTAATGAAAAGAAAAAAAAAATACTTGAGGATGGTTTTAGGCTATGCTACCCTCTTATGAGGAGAGAAGCAGTAAGAGAGAGAGAGAGAGAGAGAGAGAGAGAGAGAGAGAGAGAGAGATGCTCTGTGGCTGAGTTTTGAGAACAGCGCTCTTTGTCTAATCCCTTCCTGCTCGGTTCTGGTGCCAGCCTGCTGCCTTTGCTCTCTCTCCAGTGCACAAAAGCAGTGTTTGGGGTGGGCAGAGGTCAGGCTGGCAGTGGCACTGACCGCCAGGGTTTTCTCCTCCTGTTTCCGCACTGCCATTGCCAAGATGCTCGGTGGTGGGTGATGACTCAAAGAAAGCTGCGAGAACATTGGGTGCTGAACATAAGGCATTGCTGGAGCACACAAGCCCTTTCTAAAGACTTTTTTTCTCTTTCAAGCACATATGCATATTGGCAGAGTTGACCTATACCGTCTCACTGGTAGAGAACACACACACACACACACACACACACACACACACACACAGACACTGAATGACTCCTCTGTGCTTTTCAGAGTAACTGTGGAGAAATGTTGCGAATCCGCCGGGTTCTGATGAATTCTCCTGAAATCATCAGCATTGGCCTGGTTTGGGACTCGGACCACTCGGACCTGGCCGAGGACGTCATCCATAGTCTGGGCACCTGTTTGCGTCTGGGGGATGTAAGACACACACACACACATCTACGTATATAAATGATCCTCTGTTCTCTCTGAAAAGCATGTGTACTTAGTAATCATGAGCCTCTATGACATTTTTACCTTGCATGTACAATACCTATCAAAAATTTTTGGGACACCAAGCTTTTCAAAAGATTCTTAATGCAAAGTAACATGTTTTCGAAGTTAGTTTTAAATAACACATTTAAATAACACATTTATATTCAGTTCAATTTAAATTTGTTTGTAAAGCACTTTACATAATGGGTGTTGTTATAAAGCAGCTTTATAGAAATCCAGGTTAGAGCCTCAAGTGATTATGCCGAGGGTGACAGTGGCAAGGAAATACTCCCTAAGAGCTCCCTAAGATCATGATGACATTTTTATGTGAATATGTAAACAACTCAGTATAGGGTGTACAATGTCTTTTGAACAAAGATTGAACAGTTCTAGTTAGTCAGTATAAGCATGAATCTCTAAAGACTAATCAGGTTTATTTTGAGGAAAATGAAATTTTGCAGGTATGTAGAAGGTCTGAGTGATAAGGGAGCTTATAATAATGAATTTTCATTATAAAAAGTCAAATTGCTTCACTTATGGGCTGCTTTAGGGGTCTTGTCACTAAAACTTAAGCAGCTTGAAGTGAACAGACAAAAAGTGTAGAGTTGTAGGCCATTTCAGTACCCCAAAGCAGCCTATATTCAATATATAGCCAAAGCAGTTTATATTCAAAATAATCTAATTTAATAATTTCTTCCATTTTCAATAAAATAGTTTTTTGTGTTTTTCTTCAGCCATTACATTGGCCGCTTAATATGCTTTCACGTGTGACTATGGGTGTGACACAGTCAGTTAAAGCACTACGTATCAGCAAACTTGTTGGTTGCCACTCAGCTCATTTGCATAAAGTTAATCCAAAATGAGAGCAGAGAAGTCAGCTGTGTGATGTGTCAGTTATATGTGTATATTGCTGTCTCTCGCCACATTATAAAACATTGACATATTCTGCCTGATGTAAATTATCTGAAAAATTTGAGTGAAAAATGGGCAAATTATTGTGCTGTGCCTATCACAGTTTACTCCATGTATATTCTGCTTGAAATTTCACCACACAAAAGTCAATTTACACATGAAATAGTTCTATGTAAATTTGATGGTATAGAAACATTGGTTTTACTAAAGGACCCTTCAAGAACCGTATTTTAAAATGTGTAGTATGATGAGCATTTCCCAAACTATAATTAAATATCTATTGCATGTTGACTGGTATTTTTCGTAGTTAACTGAAAGCTATCAATGAGAAAAATTCAAAAGATGTCAAGATGTCCCCAAACTTTTGATGAACAGCGTCTGAAAGTCCTAGAGTATACTCATTGCTGCAGTGCACCTTGCCACTTCAGGTGTGCTCTACAAGGACCCTGCTTGGAAGATTACATTTTATAAACATTTAGCCTCAGTCATGTGACTTTTATGGATGTATTGCTATGTGGAGTGTATTCATTAAACTGTCACTGTGATCGTATAAGTCAGGACGCCCTCCACCAGTGCTGATGAGTCAGTATATTCCCTGATGATTTAGTCTCACACTGCAGTACAGTGTGGGCGGCTCCATACGTCTTAGTGGTAAACTGTCCGCTTATGTCATAGACTATTCGATTGGCTCTTACTGCCAAACCTCTCTCGCTTTTCCCCGCCCCCCAGCTGTTCTACAGAGTGACAGACGACCGGGCCAAGCAATCAGAGCTCTACCTGGTGGGCATGGTGTGTTACTACGGAAAACATTACTCCACCTTCTTCTTCCAAACCAAGATACGCAAGTGGATGTACTTCGATGACGCACACGTCAAAGAGGTGATGGCAGACACTGTGCATTAAGCGGCATTCATTCTTCTGTGGTAGAGAAGGTAATTGATGTGTTTTCAATGCTCTGTGTGTTTGTTTACTCTTGATAGATTGGACCCAAGTGGAAGGACGTGGTGTCACGCTGTATAAAGGGCCATTACCAGCCGCTGCTGCTACTCTATGCTGACCCCCGGGGGACACCTGTGTCATCGCAGGATGTGCCCTCAGCTCAGCTGGACCTGCACCACTGCAGCAAGGCGGGCTACGACAGTGAGGACTCTGGTATGAGAAAGATTTTGTGGGGGGCACAGGAAAAAGAGGGGAACTGAGTGAATGAGATAGAGTTAGCGAACGACAACAGAGAACAGATCTGATTTATTTTGAATTTTTAGGGGTTTGGCTGCCTGATTTATATTGCAATGCTTTTCTTTCTTGGACATGTTTTACAGAACATTGGGAAAAAATATATCGAAACTAAATAAATGGGGTTTTTGCAAATGCTCTGTAAAGCTTGTTCATCCTCACAATGAACACTGTGACACTGTGAGTGGAGCATATAGCATTAGATTTTCTCAAATTCTCACAGATAGCTTGAAGTAAAAGGTACTCTAAATGTGACAATAGTGCCTGTCAGCATTATGTAACAATAACAATAACAAGATGCAAGCTATTTCTAGCAGGTTTTGCTAGTACATTACCACAAGACCAATTTTAAAGGCTGTTACATGCCAAACTTGAAACAATTGATGGGAAAAGGCATTATGAATTTGGATTTTTCTGCATAAAAACTATATGCACCAGACTAAAAGCATTTTTTTTCTTTAATTTCACCCTGTTTTTATGCAATGGTAAAAAGAAAAAAACAGCAAAACAACTTATTTGCTTTAGCTAGGCAAAGAGTTTCTCCCCTTTTTTGGGAGCTAAAACCTTGAGAGCTTTTGCATACAGCTTGTATGTCTGTAGCATAGTTGCAGAGACACATCTTGGATGTTGCCATGCCAACACCAGGAACAACATCGACAGTTTGAGTGAGTTCATGTTGCCTGCGAAAGTAAATCGAACAGTCGGTGCAAGATATCATCAGTTATCCGCATGTTCAAATGAATTTATTGACATGAAAATAAATTGCACAAATAAATCATGCTCAGTATGTAAAGGCCTTAAGAGTTAGATAGATAGATATTTTGTTGATGCTGAAGGAAATTAGTAATTGTTATTACTAAGAGAGCTCCTGGTTCAGCCAATTATTGAATACAGATTTGCAATGGATTTAAATCATATCTCATTTGTGATCAGATTTTGTAATACATCCCTAGATAAAATTAACCCAGGTTGAATAGTGCTTGAGTATAAAAATAGAGAAGGAACTTTCTGAAACAGCTGTTTTAAACTCTGTCAGTTTCAATGTGACTGTGTCCATGGCTGAATGCTATTGTGGTTGCTGTGCCTTCAGGGAGGGAGCCGTCTATCTCCAGTGACACACGCACAGATTCTTCCACAGACAGTTACAGTTACAAGCACTCACGCTCGCACCATGAATCTATGGCCTCCCACTTCTCCTCCGACTCTCAGGGAACTGTGGTGTGTAATCAGGACAGCAGCGGCTCTCAGAACAGCATGGACTCTGCAGGTATCGCTATGAGCCTCCACCCACACACACACAAGCTAAATATGAATTGGTATTATAGATGTTTTATTCAATATTGAAAGTTCTTTTGGAACAGTAAGAAGTTATTAAAGATTATTATAGTTGGTTTTGTCAAGTTTTCTGTCTCAGGATTTGATTACTTTTCAAATATGTGGAATTCTGACTGTTAGTTTCATTCTTGATGTTTTACAGCTTTCCCACTGCAGTTTTGTATTTAATTCTGGACACTTCTAAAATGTCTTCATTGGTTCTGAGTCCTATGACTTATTTGCGTTACTAGTGCCAAAAGTAACATGTTAATAAAACCTTTACGTGATGAATTATTAACGGCAGTAATTATTAACAACACTAAGCCCAGCTGATGGTGTGTATGCTATGATGCTACATGGCAATACATCTTTTAAATGGCAAGTTCCATTATGGCTCTCTTAATAAAACCAAAGTTTTTTCCAGCTACTGCCGTGGTGACCACCATTCCATTTATCACCACAGAACATCAAGTCTGAAGTATCATTTACAAACAAAACACACTGCTGATGTGGCAAAATCATCAGTATTAGCAATTCAGCAGGGTACACTGGACAGTGCTTATGGGAACAAAAGCATCAGCAAAGTGGAAGACTCCACTTCCCCTTGAAACAAGGTTAAATGTTGCAGTGTGAGAGCAAGAGGCTGCTATGTCCGATTATGCTAATTGTCAGAGAAGAAGATTGGAAACTAAATTTACCTTATTTTAATTTTCATTCTCCATTCATGTGAGTGTTCAGTTCATGTGAATCCAGCATTCTCATGATAATAATAATGTTCTTAAATTACTGAAAGTAATAAATGCATTCTGATGAAGTTTATTCTGCACACTCATATGTCTGTAACAAAATGCTCTGGTTTTAACAGGAAAAATCTTTCCTCAGGGTCAGTTTTGAGCAAATAAAACTATGATTAATTGCAATTAATTACACAAAAGAACATAATCACACAAGTATTTTAATCCTTAATTAGAATTTAATTAGAAATTGTTTTTATGTCACTGAAAATAGTATTTCTGAGTATCTTTTTTCTGAGAAAAAGGAAACAAATAAAAATATGCTGATGCAATTTGTTTAGGCGAGGTCCTGAAAGAGCAGTCCACACCTACGTCCACACCGAGGCCCTCCTCCACAGGCCGGCTACAGGACTATAAGGAGACAGTGAGCATCATGATCCACAGCCGCCCGCTCTCCTCGTCCTCTAGCTCGGGGGTGGGGGGGTCTGAGGCTGGAGCACGGGCCAGAGACTGGGAGGATGAGAGCACCAGCAGCGAGTCAAAGTCTAGCTCCAGCGGGGGGCGCTACCGGCCATCTTGGAGGCCCAGGAGAGAAGCCTTGAACATTGACAGCATCTTCAGCAGGGACAGGCCACGGCCAGGAGGCTACAGCTCTTTGGGTGCCTCCCCGCTGCCAGAGGACGCAGCAGCACAGACCCACGGGGAGGCTGTGTCAGGGCCAGGAGCAGAGGATCCCACAGCAGGGCAGGCGGGGAATGGGACAGATGGGGCAGGGGACAGGTTTAATCTGGGAGTGGGGCGTCTGGCTGCCCCGCCTGCTCTGAGAGGTGCGGAGCAGCAGCCACGGCTGATTCAGAGGATGGAGAGTGGCTATGAGAGCAGCGAGAGAAACAGCAACAGCCCCATTAGTATGGACATGCCTCTCAATGACAACCCCAGCACGAGTGCAACCAGGTACCATCCCGCTGCTCTTTACTGCTTACCTTTAGGTTAATGGACATCTCTTTACTTCTAGTGTTTGTTAGCAAAAAAAACTCATTCTCCAACTCATTCCTTTTCCATATAACAGCCTAGTGTTATGCACAATACAGAGACGTCAGTCATAACAGAGATCATTTTCATATGTGGGTTTAAAAGTCACTTCAACCAAAACAGCCTGCTTAATTTTGATGCTTTTATAAAAATGAATTATAGCTGTTTTTGGTACATTAAACTACATAAGTGTAATCAGTGCAATTACAGGAAATAAAAGGCAAGAAACCTATAGAATACATCCTCTTTAATAGGATAAAATGGTATCCATTGAGTTTCAAATGTTCCTAGATCTACTTTTACCAGTGAGCTGACTCTAGCTGCTGCTCAACCACTGCAATTCACACCCCTCACATTCATGAATAACTAAAATAATTCACAGATAATTATCAAGTGCCTTGGATCTGGTTATAGTTCACAGCTCTCTCTGTTAGGTTCTCTCTCTTCCAGCTGCTATAATTGGGTAGTTTGAGAAATTTGTATTCTATTTATTGTGTGCTGTTCATTTTGTGCAGAAAGAAAGAAATGAAAACAATTATTTAATGAAATTCCTACTGAGCCAATATGTCCATAAGTGTTTGACAACTGAGGACACCAATATAGATAACCTTGAACCTTCACATTCAACCTATATTAACCTTCTTAGTCTTTGCTGTGTTAGTACTGCAAACCAATACATACTTGCCTCATTTATATGTTCAACATTCCTAAACCCCAAACCTTTGACTTCAGTGCTCCTGAGTGTATAGAGACTGTATGAGTGCCTTTACATATACTGAAAGTATTAAATGTAGTGTTATTATCCTGTAGTATTAATTAATTCTGACCCTGACCACCTTCTCATTCTGTTCTCAGGGAGGCGAGCGGTAAGAGGGCCCTGACTTCAGGGCCATCATGGCGCACAGTGCCAAAGTCCAAGAGCAGTAGTGCCATCTTGCAGGAACTACGATCCCCTACATGGAGCAGAAGCCCCACCGGCCTGGGTGAGCTTCAGCAACTACCAGCTTGCACTACCTTCTCAAGCTGCTCCTACCAGACTAGAAATGTAGAATATGCACATTTTTAATACAAATGTGGAAACAAGCAGCTCATTTTGAAAATGTCAAAAACAATTTATGATTATATCATTTGCCAACAAGTAATACAACACAAAATGTTTGCTTACATACTTTAAGCAAGTGCATTTTGCTAAATATTCCATTGACTTGCAGTGCTGCATGCTTTCTAGCATTGACTGATGTAATGACAGCCTTTAATGCAAACCACATATTGTTTAGTAACTCAACACATTTTGGTAGTTTTTAATATTAATTGCACCTCTCATTTTGAAAGTAGTAAGTAATATGCATAGTAATAGCTCCCTCCATGTGAAGGAACTACCATGTGGAGGAGCTGTTACATGTGTACGAGTGAGGGTGTGAGTTTCAAAGTCCTGCCTATGTGCTTTACATCTAAAAAATGAAGTATTTTCCATTATTATAGTGAATGCTCTCTGGAATTCAAGTGTAGATGCACCATTAATTATTATATTTTCATAATTACATATACATATTATATATTCATAATGACAACTTTTTCAAACTCAAGACACTTAAGCTGTATGCAATATGCTTAGACAGTGGAGAAATTGGTTGCATCCAATAATTCCACATGATGATCCATTGTTTTAACAGTAAAAGCAAATACAAAAGTGAATTAAATGTACCCTGTTATTTAATATTAATATAATATTTGCCAAGCTGTTTAAAATTAAATTAGTATTCTCTAATTGACCTCTCCTTCTCATCACATCTAAATCACCTCTGAAACATTGTCATTAGCTTAACTGTCATCACTGTCATTGCCAATATCTTGTTCCATTGCCCTGTCACACAAGCCTACTATAATATTCTGCTTTATCTCTTGAAAGCAACATTTTTTACGAAGGTAGTGTTAGTTCCAAACTCTTGTCCTGCAGTGTATTCATTCGTATGCACGTGCATGTGTGCAGGAGAGGGCCGCAGTGAATTGGACGAGCTGCAGGAGGAGGTGGCTCGCAGAGCGAGGCAGCAGGAGCTCCAGAGGAAGAAGGAGAAGGAGAGAGAGGCAGCCATGGGCTTTAACCCCAAACCCAGCAAGTTCATGGACCTGGATGAACTTCAGCACCAGGGTAAATACCACACATGTCCTACAGAGACATGGAATGCGGGAGTGACTGAAGCCAGAAAAGATATCTCGCTTTCGGCTATAGTCGGACTTAGATTTAATTTAATGTGATTTTTTGACTGTAAACTAATTATTCAAAATCAAGTATATTGTTATTCCTACTGTATACAACTATATTCCTATAATATACAGTACAGTACTATACTAACTTATAGGGTAAATGATTAAACAGCAGTGCAAAACTAGGCAATCTAGTTCCGAAAGTGAGAAGGGAACGTCTGGACCTGCCTGTCTGGACAAACAAATTAAAGACTAGATGAATGTCAGAAGCATTTTAATGTGTTTTTTTTCCTATTTCCTCCCTTTCCCATAGTTTTGGTAACTGGGTTAGATTGTATTTAGTGCTCTCTGGAGGGACAGTGCACCTACTGGGAGGAAAAGAGAGACTAAGAGAGACATAGAAAGAGAAGGGAGGGGGAGTAAATAAAAGACGGAGAGCAGCAGTGGGCCATGTTGCCTGCTGCAGACCTAAATTGACTCATGGTACAGAAGTGTATATGTTCCACCTGGTCTTGCTCCAAATGCTCCTCTATGTGCTTTGCATGTGTGACTAGTCTAATTGGAGACGACGAAAGGATCATCAAGAGACAAAGCGATTCTTTTAATACAGTAATCGGTTAATAACAAAACATGCTAATATGGCTAACAATAAATCCAAAGTAGTAAGCACAAGTTAGCTCATTGTCATTTGCATCAGGCTAATTGACAAGTTCTGTCTCTCTTAGTTACTGTTGCCATGTCAATCAAACTTCCAATACAGGTTATCTGGCAGCAACCGCATCACTTGTGCTAACAGACTAAAAGTCCAGTAGTTAAAAAAAAAATTAGAAGCACACAAGAGTACATCTAAAATATTTTTCATTCACAATTAAACTGGCTTTACAAAATGTTCAGTGCAGGCACACGTTTGAGAACTGATACAATATGAATGTTGGCTAATTTAAAGTGTAAAATAGATTCCGGAAAGTTCAGGTTAATTAAACCAGGATATTTTTTTGCCAGTCTTTGTTGAAACAATAGAGTTAGAAATAGAAATAGTGTTTAAGAATGTTTAAGAATAAAAAGATGTTAGTGATGGTAGCTACTTCTTCATGTGAGCTAATGCTAAAGCTAAATGTTCAGTGCTGAGGAAAACTGGTCATCTTTCACACAAAGTCTTTTAACGAAATAATACAAACAGTGGTGTTTGTATGAGTGCATTATTCTGTTGAATCTGATGGATTTATGAAGCTGTCAGCAGCTAAGTTATAAACCAATCCTGTTTCTGTAACTTTAGACATCGTATTAAATTTTAGCATTAAACATTTAGCTTATCTTGTAAATATACCTGTCAATAGCCTTGAGCTGTGAGATTGGTCTTCCACACATATTAAACCAAAATCTTTTCAGGTTCAGGAATAAGATAAAAACAGTGCCATCCTCCTCTCATAACCAGATAACATGTGTCAGGCATTACAAGTTCCTCAGCAATGTCTTTGTTACCACTTCTTAGTATAATCTTATAGTATAATCTATTAATTCTAGTGGTATAGTAGTAGTAGAGCTGGGTGACATGGCATGTTATCACGATAAACAAAAGTCATATCGTTTGATAATGATACATAATGCCACCAAGGCTGTCGCTGGAATGTGGAAGTGTGAGAATGGTGTATTATATAGATAATTTATCAAACCTTATTGGTCTATCAAGGAAAAGTTATATCACGATAATTATCATTATCGTTTTATCTACTAGCCGAAGTAGTAGTAGTAATTAATAGTTCCGGTAGTAATAAATAGTAATAAGTAATTAATAATTACTAATCATAATTATCAAGAATAGTATAATCTAGTAATTCTAATTTACGGCTGCCGTTGTTCTCTTTCAGAGTTTGGTAATTGTCGGGTTAATTTTGATGCAGGAAGCATCGTTTAGAGACGACTGTAATTGGCTGAGAGTTTGGCAGTGTTAATCATAATTTTGTGAATTAGCAACTGGTAGCCATTTGCTTTGATTAATTTTTAGCAGCTTCGCCATTTTTGGACTGAACTATTCCTTAAATAATTTTAATAAAGTACCTGTAATTATGTGTATCAATGTGTCTAAAAATGCTTATAAACAAACATAAATCAGTGTCATTGCAGTCTTTCTGTCTTTATGCAAGTACTTGATCACGTCTGTTCTGGTAATAACTTGCATATGCCTGTCGTTGTCCACATAAAGTGATAGTTCTTCATCCTGGTAAGGTTTATGTGTGTACCGGGAGCTCGCCGGCCTGCCGTGGGCAGTGTGTGTGTGTGTGTATGTATTTTCAGTGGCCTGGCCTTGATGTGTTAATTGCAGGGAAGGGGGGCAGTTTTGAGCGCTGCCTGGCTGAGGCGGACGCTCTGTTAGAGCAGTCGCTGCGCCTGGAGCAGGCTGGAGACCCAGCCGCCGCCCTGGCGCTCTCGCACCACGCTGTGTGTAAGTAACGCTGACCCCAAACCTCATCCCTTCCTGCCCACTGCCCTAACACAAGCAAAAGGCACCCCCACACCCCACCCTTCCCCATCGAAGCTGCCCCCCTGCCCTGCGGCTGCCCGCTTTGCGTTTGTTTGTGAGCTTCTGTCTGTCCCTCTTCGCGTCCGTCCTAACCTGTGTGTTTCTATTGTCCTTGTACACCCATTTTCTACCTGAGTGTGTGACTCTCTTTTATCTGTTCTTTTCTCTCTGCGCCTGAGCCACATGGTGCCTGGGCCGGGTTACACAAGCAGGTCTTGACTGGCTCAGCCTAGGTGGATTAGCACTGCCGCTGATAGCATCACGCTATTGAAAAGCACTTGGCTTGGTTAGATGGGAAGCCCAATGTTTAGCAGAGGCGGAAGCAGCTTTATAGTCCGCTGGTTTTTGGAACATCTCGTTCTGTGTGAGAGTTATCCGTTGAGAATGCGATTTGGACGGGCCTTTTAGCTTATGATGCATTAAACCTGCATATCTAGAATCAAATTTGGTCTAAATTCCATGGCACAATTTTCTGACCCATCTAAACCCCCGCTTGATTAAATTGGATGACAGTTACCTTTGGAGGGAGGGATTCCTATATTGAGGCGTAGAACTGCTACTAAATTGACTTATCTGTTATTAGTGGGTGGTTAAGACAAATATTTGCATCACAGCAGAAATAAAATCTCTGGCAGTTTCAGTATATATCACAGTAAATTGTATTTAAAAATAGTTTTTACAAATTTTCGTTGCGAACCATTTTCGTTGCTTAAATAAACCTTTTTCTGCAGATTAACAATGCTGCATTATTCTGGGATGTGTTTTCATTTTTAATAAAATGTATTAACCTTATTTATGTTAATAAACATTATTATGTAATCAGCCTGGGATTTTAAGAGGTTAACTAGGATACTGTTGGATACTGTGTGAAAATGGTGAAAAAGGAGGTCTGAGGACCCCCCGAAAAATAATTCTCTCCACAGTTTCTCTACAGAGACGGCCATGCTGAGATAAAACAGACAGCACAAAACCGCAGCTGTCTACAAATAGCATTTAAACACAGTAAAAACACTTTTATAAATGCTGACTTTCTCACTGACAAAGACAAAAACTCATTTTGATTTCAGTTTTAAGATCGTACAAACTCTTATTAATAGATACTTCATCAATATTATGAAAGAAAAAAAGGCATGGTGCGAAATCTATGGTTCTTCCAAAATGTGAAAATTACCTTTTTATTTTTTGGCTACGATGAAAAAGAATTAAAATGCTTCACTAATAAGAGGAGTGATGTTCCTGTAGCTAATTGAAACTAACCAGATTGACAATGACAATAATGAATTTGCCAACATACTAATGCTAGCTTGATTATATGTACACATGTATATCTGATTTATACCTAAAGAACATCTGATCTGCAACTGAAGGACATCTTATATGAAATTAGTAACGCTCTAAATTAAAATGCTGAACTCTATGGATTACATCTGAACTACTCGAACAAGATCTTTCACATGCATACAAAACAAATGTTATTTGAAATTTATATTGAAAAATCCCATTCAAACTAATTAAAAATTGTGTTTTTGTCAATAACAATAAATGTAAAATATTCTGTGAAGACTGCCCAACATCACAACAGTAGCTATGAACTAATGCTTCTGTAGGTGGGGGATGGATAGGTCAGTTCCACCCAAAACTGTTTGTCTTGTCCAAATTAAAAAGCTGGGGCCAGGTGTCTTCTTTCCGGGCTAACTTTTCCCATCCTGGATCTCGGTTCCAGCGTTTTGCCCAAAGCACCGGCATACCTGCATGAATGATTAATGAGGAGAGAACAATTTCAGCCAAGCAAAACTCTCCACCAAGCTATTTATACCACGCCCCGCTCGCAAACTGCTATCCAGGTCAGCAAACCCTCCATGTCTCTCTCTCTTCTGCTCTGCGCTTAGCGTGTGTGCATGTTGTACTAGAGGGAGAAGCCAGGTTCTGTAAATATTGCTTTTCTAAATCCTTTGGTGCACTTTCTCGTAAATATTTTAGACCAAACTAATACCTATCGATCCAAAGTGTAGAGAAAGTACAAAGTGTTCATGTCCTGTTCCACTAAAAGCTGGAGCCCAGTCTGTGAGGTCATGCTTTCAGTATGGTTTAAAACTGTATCTGGTTCTCTTGCGTAGATGGCCCAGATTAAGGCGACCGCTGTTGTGAACTTGTAATCCATCAATGGCGTTCTCTCTGTCCCTCTCTTTCTCTCGTCTGTTCTATCTCATTGTGCATCCCTCTGTCTGGGCGTGTGTTCCGGCTGTGCTCCTGCTTTGCTGTGCGTGGTGTGTGTGTTGTGTGTGAACCCCCTTTTTCTCCAGTCCGGCACCCTCCCCTCTCAGCTCAGGCATGAGAGCGGAGCTTCAGCAGTAGCTACAGTGAACCAAAGAGCAGCTGGTGTTGACAGCCTTAAATGTTCTGAAAATAGCTCGTTCATGAAAGGCAGATTTAATGACATGTTAGTCTTCAATGGAACACGTTTTTCAGGGAGCCATGGCAAGACACTTTAACCTCCCATGCAGTTATCCATGTAACAGCTGCAGACAGGAGAGCAACCAAACCAACTGTTTTCTCTTAAAGACGTTTGAATAACCAGCAAGCAGTTTCTTCTCAGATCTTAAAGAAAAAGATTATTAATCTTCATAATAATTACGTAGTATTTGTGCTTGGTTTCTCTCCTGTTGGACACTAGGGCAGCCTTGTGCTTCTCCATACTGTTACCTTGTTTAACCTTACTTAACATATCATTCATACAGGTACAGGTACGTTCAGTAAGCAAAACACTGCACATTCTTACACGAGCATTCTTTCATGAGTTTTCTAAAATAAGGATTAATATCTTCATAAACACAGAATGGATACTGATGGATATTGTTATAAACCAGTGTGCAAAGCTTTGCATATTGAACACAACCTAGACCACGTTCTTGGGTGAAAAGTGGGCTACCCTACTTCACCCCCTCTCCTTTCTTTAAAATTCACTACTGTCGTTTCTGTAACAAAAGAAATGGTCTGCATGTGGGCCCCTCATAACTCAGCTCTTTCTTTTCTTTTCTGCATTTTCTTTCTTTCTTTTCCTTTCCTTTCCTTTCTTCTTCTGCTCTCCTCTCTTTTTTCTTTGTTTTTTTGTTGTTTTTTTCTGCATTGTAGCTAAACTAAGATTTTCCATGCATGAGGGCAGTGCTAACACTCATAGCAGGACTATGGCTGCTGACGCCAAGCTGCAAAAATGCATGAGGAGAGCGCGGGGCCTACAGCAGCGCATGCAGCAACAGCCAGAGCAGCCGCAGGAGCCCAACCGCCCACAGGGGGCCTCCAGGTACCACTACTGTCTCCCCTGTGTGTCTGGCTTACTGCCTGTCCAGAAATACTCAGCCATGCTCCCCTCTGTCTGACAGTGTGTTTTAACTTGACAACGAGTTTAGCCATGGCAGATGGTTTAGTGAAAAAAGCAGTACTTTTGTGAAAAAATCAAGTTTACATCATTTTCCTCTTATCCCAAATGTATATGATGATGATTACCTGTTAGCTACACTAGCTGCGTAACTCCAGTGAAGAAGCAAAATTCAGACACTGGACATGTCTTGGTAGATTGACTACATTTGGGCTAGGAGGATAACAATGTAAATAATATTTTTGCCAAAATATTACTTTGGAAGAGAGACACTGTTTGCACTCCTATATTACAATTTAGGAACTGAGTTCCCTGAATTGTATGTTGTTATTACTGTTGTTATATTGTTTGTGTCTGTGCTAACTTAAAGGGGCATTCTGGGCTTAAACGAGAGCATAACACTTTATTTGTCATGTTATATAGTATACTGTAGCCCAGTGCTGTATCCCACAGCCTCTTCAGCTTGACCGTATTCATAATTCACTAGTTCATATTGGTTTCATGTTTTTGTTCATCAGTGTTCTCTCACCACAGTACCCAGCATGCATTATGCAAGCACGTCATACAACCTTTGGGAATCCATTCGTTTTCAGCCCATCCTGACTGCTAGCCTAGCCACCAATCTGTAGGCTAATAAATGCAATAAACTTAGCATTAGTGTGACTCTGACTTCAGTCATCAGACAAAATCATAAGGCAAAGTGTGACTCTGTATTTGTTTAGCATGACATGGACACCAGAGAGGATTTTTTCCCCTTTTAGCTAGAGAAAAGAAGCTAAACAGAGGCATCTAGATAGCCAATTACCTCCCTGATAGCAAGTGGATAGTGGACCACTGTTGGCCAGCTGATGGCAAAGCTGGTGGTCCACTGGTGTTTTGCTCAGTGTATTAGACAAAATTTCACTTATCGTCATGCATTTTCCACTCACAGTCCAATTAACTTATTTTTCTTTCCTTCCTTTCTTTAGTTATGCTTTGTAAATTAGTTTAGTAAGTCATTTGAATCTAGCTCAGTTTCTATAAAACCATTTTATATTAGGCCTAGTCATTACTTTTTTCTCTCTCAGTTGTTTGTAATGTTTATCTTAATTTATTTTCCAAAATAAAAGTCTCTGTGCATTTTAAACCTGCTTGGAAGATTAAAAACTAGGTAGAGCTTGTATGCAGGAAAATAATCGGAGTGGTCCGAGGGTGGACCAGTCGATGGGTGCTTACCTTATCAAGCCAGCAGACCGATATATGCTCGCTATCTGGGCTTGCTAACTTTATCTTTTAGCTTATTGGGTATCTCATCTGATCATGTCATTTGTGTTGTTTAAGTAATCCATTCCCTCCACTACTACAGTTATACAGTTACACAGCGGCAGTAAGTCACATTATCTATCCTTCCACATAAAAAAATCAAAACAGCTACCCCAAAATCCAGAAATCCCCCCCAAAGCAAATGCAGAGTTTCAAAAGGTTCTTCCACCTTCCTTCCATCAAAAGAGGGTGTTCTGAGTATTTAAATTAGAGAATCTCTGTGTAGAGACTACTGTGGCACCACTGTAGGATGTGAGTAAGCACATTTAAAACAGATTTAGCATGTCCCTTGACCCT
The DNA here is from genome assembly GCF_015220715.1 of Pygocentrus nattereri. Classification (NCBI taxonomy): domain Eukaryota; kingdom Metazoa; phylum Chordata; class Actinopteri; order Characiformes; family Serrasalmidae; genus Pygocentrus; species Pygocentrus nattereri. Next base: position 28,603,309 of record NC_051223.1, on the reverse strand, counting down.
GGAATGTCCCTTTAAATCCCCGATAGAGATGAGTAAAATCTGGTAAAAATGGCTAAAATAATCCTTTGTGATTACATTACATTTTACAAATGAGTATGAGGTGTTTGTTTCTTCATCTCATTTATGGCTTTTTTAAAGATATTACGTATGTAAGATAAAGAAAAAGATGTGTGATGAGGTCTATAAGCTATAAGTAGAGGTCAGCCACCCACGTTGCAAGCACAGCCAAGCCAGAGGACAGTGCATCACTTTTTGTTCACAGCTGCTGCTTTCACTCTAGCTCTGTACTTATTAAGGAACTGTGCTTGCTGGTGCTCTTGTCAGATGTAGTCCCAGGACAGGAGAACTGGGACTGCATGAAGGTGGGGCTGGAGTTTGGTCAATGGATTGCGGTTATTTTGCTTCTCACTTTTTTCCTTTCTCATTCCTCACAATCGATTAGAAGTGCTTATGTGATGTATGGCCTGACCTGACTGAAGCCCCCTGGGTAATTACCTAACTTGCTGCTTGAGGAGTATTTACAGGGAGCCAGTGTACTAGCACATTCATCAGGAATGTTTGCTCTCATACTTCTCAACTTCCCTCATTAGCTCCCGCTTCCCACATTCTATGGAGCATGCGGACAGCAGGAGCCGCCCTCATAGTCCACTAGCACACTTCTGAATGGATGTCCTTTTCTTGCTTCAATGGAATTATGGCTATTCATCTTCGTCATGCTCCTTTCTCTTTCTCTCACAGAGGAAAATGAGTCTTCATATAGGGATATAAATGTATACATGTCTTACTAACATTATGCACTTACAGTCAACATTAAATACGTTTTGACTGATGATGGGAAAGGGTTTAGTGGAGAGCTGTCACTCTTAGGGATAGGCATTTACTTTGGGTCATAAATGTCTGTCGAAATGGGGTTAAAAATATGTCAGTAACACTCATTTCTGCTAGCAGCCCAGGAGATTTTAGAAGTAAATTAATGGTGATGCACATTGATATTTTTTGCCCATTCTAGACATTTGAAGCATGTAAAAGACATTAACATATATTTTAGCTTGCCTGTACCAGATTTACAGTGTCTCCTTTTGTAACTTCCCTTGTGTAGAGCTGCTGTTTTCCATTTCTGACTAAGACTCCTCACAGTCAGTGACATATCTAGGACTTCCAAAAGGCAGTGAATGATGTTTTTTCTTATTAACTCGGTTCCACTGTAACTTGCTGATTATCTTAGTAATTAATCTAATGTGTAAGGTCTTCAGTTCAGCTCCTGAAGACCTAACCTGTATGAGAGCTAGCTTGGCTGTATCTGTGTGTATACCGCAGATAGAAAAAAAAAACACGATTGGGCAATTTTTGACAAGTTTTCAAGGATTTAAACCTTTTTATTTCCAAAACTTAACAATGGAATATGAGTATTGCTACATTACTTGCATAATAACAACAAGCATGATGATTCTATGAAACAAAACAGAACCAAACATTACAGACATGTATTTTTTATTTCACTGAAATCATTAGGCATATAATCCTCTGTAGGCATAGAAGGCCCTGAGGGTTCCCTACTGCTAGAATCTTGACTTTGATACAGATACCAAGTGTATCACAATTCGCAACTCCCAGACTGATATTATGACAGAACATTTACTGTTGGCTAACACGGCAAATTCAGTGTCTTTAACAATGCAAAGCTCTAAAATTGTTTACAAATCAAATAAGTAACAAAATAAATTATTTTCAGCATCTTGTAATTGTAAGATGAAGAGTGAGATAAGGACAATAAATTCTACAGTACAGCCTAACTCTCATCACACTCTGTTTAAAACAAGGTTATACCCTCTGTTGATTGTCTCTAGGAGGTCACATATTACTGAATAAGTCTTTGGCCATTAGATCAGTCTAATTAGCATACAGAATTTGAATGAATAATGAAAAGCATTGAACTTTCAATACATCATGCAATAGTCAGAAAAAAATTCACGATTATGAAGAGTGCCTGTGTTTGGATCACTTCAATCTCGAATAAGATGAAGACTTATATGGCACTTATGTACTGCAGGCCATTCTGTGGGTTGTAGTGTCGGATGGGAGTGCAGATAAATGTCCTACACTAGACTGTTTAATGAAATCATGTTCAATGGAGCTTATGGGCTTATTTATTGCTACTGTAACTCTACTGGTTTATGCAATGGCTGTGAAAAAGATGTCAAGGTCATACAGTGAATCAAGTTCTGAAAGCACGAGGAGTTAGACTGTGTAAAATGGTGTGGGTATGTGTGTTTCATGTTGTATGAAAAGTAGTTCATGACTAGAGAGGAAACTGACCCGAGTATCCTTCAGCTTGGTCTCTTGATGACATAGCGCCTTTTAAAGTACCCTTGAAAGCATCATCATTCTTATTACAGTAAATGAGTGTGGAAAAATGGGTTTCATCAGTGACCCTTTCCACATCAAGATCTAAAAGGGCTTACAACATGTTAATTATGAATATCCTACAAGTGTTATCCTACAAAATATTCTCCTTTGGAATAATACTTACTGATCCTGAACATCACTAATCAGTACAAAATGAAGTGCACTGAAGTTTGGGGAAAATGTTTGATTTTCACTGTTAATTTTCATTAAGTATGGAAAAAATACCTGGCAAGTTTTTGTTAACATGAAACAGCTCTTTACTAAAACTTTGGGTATGTTTTGCACTGCCCAGCTTTGTATTCTTCTTTGGTATGAACAGCAGGTTTTTCCTAAATACTGATTTTATAGTTTTCGTTTTCATCATTAACTGTTGTTAAAAGCACATATTAAAACTCTTCTGCCTCATGGTTAGTTTAAACAGCTGAAAGGTTTGAGTGCTGATGAGTTCTGACATCACAACAAGACAATGTAATATGTGAGGTTTGGTACTGTCCTTAACTACAGTACTATCACTGATATTGTAACAAATATTTATATGTGATTTTCTGTTCATCTAATTGAACCGTCTTGAGGCCAGATTTGCTAAACATTTGCGGGGAGCACTAATGCATTTTGCACATGTAAAATCACAGCTGATTTACCACTGTGTGTACCACTTTCTGCACATGCGCACGAGGGCCCCACCAAGCTTCAGTATTTAGCACACCTGAATTCATGAATATGTATTTTAGGGCATGCATAAAAATAGGGGAGGACACTGAGCTAATTAACCACCACAAGTGATTTACTAATGTGAACTGAGTGGAAAAATTGTGTGTGTTTAAGGACAAGGAGAAGTTAAGTGCAAAAACTGAAAATGGAGAAAAGACAGATTTGTTTACCCAGTATGATCATTAGAGTGAGGCATTATAGGAACTACATCTGTAATATGTAGGCAATACATATAAATCATAATGTCTCAATAAAAAAACTCAAAAGACAACTAAAAATTTGCACATTGTTCATCTGTGTTTGTTTTAGTGGGTTTAATGTTATTTTATTCACAATGATTTTCCTCCTTTATCAGAACTTCCAGTTCTTTCAGAGATTTTCACATTTGAATGTCTTTGGCTGGCTTTAATGCAGTCTGTGTGGGTTTGTGTTTAAGCGCCTCGGTAATTCAAATGAGTTAGTTTAGTTTGTGTGTCATGTCATTTAACCCCTTAACATTCCAGGCTTATTACATACTAGGCTTATTACATATTAAGGCTTATTATTCATTAACTACAGGAACTTCAGTGCAAACTATTGGAGCTTTTTTTAGCTTACAGAGGTGTGTTATAACACTTGCTTAGTAAGGGGTTAAATGACAGATCATAGTAAATCAGTCATAAACTAGAGCTGCTTGCAGGTTTTACACAGTCCTTAGTAAATCTGGATTAAAGTGGATAACATGTTTGTATTTCAAACCAACAAAGAACATGCTTTGTGAATTTGCAAACATTCTAAATTGTAAAAAACAGTTTGAAAAGTCAGGTGCCTCCAAAGACCTTAGTAGTCACTGTAAATGCCACACTGTAAAAAATGAGAGGTCAGTTCAACTTAAAATGATTCAGAGTTCACACAACTCAAAGGTCTTAGTTGAGTCCAAAATTCTCCAAGCTACTGTTTCTAGATCTGTATCTCAGTTAGATAAACTGAGTTTCCCCACTAGCTGGCACTCCTTCTATCACACAGTCCCATTTGGCATATTCTCCTCTTGGGTTTCAGGATAATGGACAGCTGTGGTATTGCTGTGGTATTACAACCTCCTAATGTTGGGATGAATTATTACACAGCTGTACCACATGAGATGATGCCATGCTTCAAAGTCAAAACAACAAATATTTTCTTCAGTGTATTAAACATTTGTAGACACAAAATCTGAGGTGCTTCACGTGTTCCTGAGTGGTGCAGTGGACTGAGCCGTCTACACAACAGGATGTTGTGAGTTTGAGCCCCAGTGATGCCATAGCCATCCATGAGTGTGTACTCAATGTCTTGCAGGATGTTGTGATGGAGAGAGTCTTGGCTGGTGAGGAAGTTGAGTATAAAAAAACAAGTTCATTTTATTTACATAACTGAGATGCAGTACTAAAAGCATTAAGAGAACGTTTGACTCAACTAAGGAATTTGAGTTGTGTGTCCTCAAGTTGAGAACCAACTCAAGAAAAGCCATGTAATCAGTTACTATATCATTTTGAGTTGAGCTGACTTCTAATTTTTTACAGTACAGTGATTAGAATCTTACAGAATGTAGCCTTTGTGCTTGAATGAATTTCAAAGTTCGACTTGAAGCAACAGCATTTTCTCAGGAGTCTGACCACACGCCTATTTTTTGCAGTGAACAGCCTGGCCCGGTCCAAATACTGCTGACAGACAATCCGGAAGAGGTGTGGGAAGCCAGTCAGGACGCTGCCCTTGGCCCGCCACCTCCTACCCAGATGAAGCCGCCCCCCTCTAATTTGCTCTCTGCATTGAACTGCCCATCGCTTGGTAGTCCCCACCCTTCTGCACCTCACACATGCCCTCAAGACTCCACCCAAGGCAGTGACTGGTCATTGCGTAAAGAGGAGGAATGGGGGGGCATTAGATTGTCAGATGTTCTGCAGGCCTCAGGGGTGCGGATCAGGCCCATCCGGAAACATTTGGCCATCTCCCTGCCCTCTCTGCCTCTGGACTTCTGGGGGCTTTTGGGTGAGGATAGAGAGATGTCCCAGCAGCAGCAGCCCCCCCCTCCACCTTCCTCCCCTGCCCCACCACTGTGGAGGAGCACCTCTCATAGCCCAGACTGGAGCTCCCATCCAAGGGTAGCCTCCAGCCCACAATCTGACCCTTCCCAACCTGAGACAGGACAGGAGCATCCCCGAGCCCCTATATGGCAGCCCTTACGCAACACTCCTTCACCCCGCTCGTCTTTCCCATCCCACTCTAGCTCCAGGCAGGCCCCTGCTGCTGCTCCAGCACGTCATTGGTCTTCCTGGAGCCTGGACCGTCCTGATGCTGTGGTCACTCCCCATGAGACGCCACCAGATCAGAGCCACCTTGTCACATCCTCTCAACACTCTCCTGGATGGCATATTCCACCACGCAGCCCCCCACTGAGGAACAAGAACATCCTCAAGCACCCTTTCTCCCAGCAGGACCCAAACCTGGAGCCTGAAGACCAGGAGCTTTCTGAGCTGGACTCACTGTACCAGGCCAGTCTGCAGGCAGGCCATGGCCCGAGCCGAGCCCTGCAGAGAACCAGCTCTCCAGCCTCAGGGAAACCAGGTATACTGGCCATAAATTTTTCATATAACTTAACTTATAAATTTACTGTACTTAAATGATTATTTAGTTAAAAATCTACAGTCGTTCTTTTGCTCTAAAAGTGAGTGAAAGTACTTGCCAAGACATGGTGTTTTTTTCTTGGTTTCTGATCCTATATAACAAACTACTATCTATAAAAATGAACAGAAGAACAGATTATATTAAAGCTGCTAGTACTGTTTTTATCTATGTAACACTTCTTCATTTAAATCAATGTTAGAAATAACTAAGCAAGTCTGTTTGAGATTTCTAAATCAAACTTTGGGTACCAAAGTACACAGAGGATCATGCTTGTACTATTATTTGCTTGCCTTGCACAGTTCCTCCTGCTGCGAGGAAGCTGCTCTCTGGGGTGGGGCGCTCGCGGACCCCCACAGCTGAGCTGGAGAGAACTGCATTTGGACCACCAGGCTGTCGCAGTCCCACTGCATACCTGAATATGGTGAGAAATTCACAGATAATAGTGGTCTGTCCAGTGGGTTTGCATGCAAATATGAGTGGGAGATGCTTCTGATATTAATTGTTATTAAGTGTGTATTTATTAAGCTTAATTTGCTGAGACACATTTTTAAAAGTCTCTTGACCACTGAGGTCATTTATATAATAACTGTAATAAAGGCATAGTAACAGAATGTGTTCACTGTGTTTATTTGTGTTTAGCTTTATGGGTTACTATTTTTTTGACTCTGAGAGAGTTTGTTTCTAAGCTGATTTGAAGCTATAGCTATCAGTGCTTGATATGTTTGCCTCCTTTTTGGCCACTCTTTGCAGTGTCTTTTTATAATTTTTAATAGCGGTATCTTTTTATCTCTGAGAGTTTCAGATATTCTATGTTTTGTAACATTTGCTCACTGAGGCATCAAGTAACGTATGTGTTTATTAGAGGGGCTCTATCAGGGAAGACCAAATTTAGATAATAGTACCTAAACAATGTTAAATTTATTAAGACATATAATTGTCTCCACACTCCATACAGTCCACGTGTGTAAGCTAAGTGTTTTGATGTCATCATGGTTATGATGTCAAATATTTGATGACACACGACAGCAACACATTTACAGTTAGCTCCATGATTATTGATACCCTTGGTAAAGATGCAGAAAAACGATTTATACCAAAAATATCTTTTTTGTCATGAAGAACTTAAGCTTCCTTCGTCAGGTTACTTATTTAACCTAACAAAATGAGAAAAAAAAAACTTTTAATTGGAATGATTTTGGTCTAAGAATACATCCAAATATATATTCTTCTAACAAAACCACACATCACAATTATTGCCACCCCTTGAAATTCTTATTAACAATATGTAACTGAAGCATTCTCATTTATATTTAATTTTGAAGGCCACTTGTGTGTCCAGGTCATCCACACTGTCAGAAAAATAGGTACAGATACTTTTGTCATTCAAGATGTGAACAATGTAAATGCACCCTCAAAACTACAACAATGATTTTGAGGACCACCTGGGTACTTTAAATGTTTTTTTCCCCCAGGGGAAAGTACATATTTGTACCTTTTCATAACTCTACATGATGTAAAATAAAAAGGATAGAGACACAGCAAGATAATTGCAATAGATTATAGTACAGTATTGTTTCCCAACTAAAGGTAGTGAAGGTACTGAAGATGTACCTTTGTCCCACCCCAGTGACAAGTTGGGTACCACCTCATACCTAGTACCTTTTTTGAGAGTGCATGACTTTGTGTTTCACTGTTGTAAATACGTGATCGAGAGATCAAATTCCTGAGTCATTCATTAACATGGAGAGGATTAGAAAATATACACATGAAATGTGGCAGAAATGTGCTCACCTTCATAAATCAGGCAATAAGTAAGAAGTGAATCTGCCTGGAAGAGGGTAGAGCTGTATTGTGCCCCCATGCACAGTGAGGAACATGGTTGGATCTTCCAGCAAGACAGTGGTACTAAATAAAATGGTCCAAAATTTTAGTGGTCCACTAAAATGGTTAAATGGCCACAAAGTCATACCCCTGACATGGCCATCCTATTCCTCTGACCTAAACCCCACTCAACAAACTGTGGGGTGAGATAGAGAGAGGACCTAAAGAGGGGACCTAGGACCCTGAAGCAATTATTTGGAGTCTGTTTTCTCCAATTTCATTTCATGCCTTAAAGACATTTTTAATTATCTTTTTAACATATCTTTACCAAGCCATCCAGCCTACAGCTGTCTAGCACGTCCTTTCACACTCAAGTGATAAGTGAAGTGTTGAAGCTGCAGACAGTCTGTAGCAGAGATGGTGTAGTCAAAGATATGTATCACCATTTAAAGATTTTGCTGTTCTTGGCTCTTGCATAGCCTTTCAAAGTATACAGCCACCTGTGATGAGTGGCTAAGGTTTATCTTTTTCAGTTTCTCTGAGGATTTCAGTCATAACAGTTCTTTTCATACATGTTGGCCAAGACTGCTTTTTGTACAAGGTACAAGATGAGACAGCCAATCAGAATAAGAACACCTTATTTAATTGTCTGCGATGAAGACACATTTGATAAATGGTCACTTTATTTTGACTGTTGGCAAATATAACCACACAAATGTTATAAGTGGACCTTGGGGGAAAATGTGGAATATGGAACCTTTAATGTAATATCTCTGTGTGGTGGTTGTTGTGTATGTTTACTCAGTTTGTTTGTTCTTTGTAGCCACACTCAATGGCAGATCAGGAGCAGTACGATGCTGAACACCTGCACCACATTGCTCGTAGCCTGAGCGGGACCACCATTGGACGACGGCAGGACCGCCTTGCTGTCTCCCGCAGCTTTGTAAGTACCATGGTGTCTCTCTCATGCATGCGCTCAGTATAACAAACCTGAGTTCTTAATTTATGTACCACATAAGTCACCTCACATATGAAACATTCACCACCACTAATGGGAACTGTCTACTAGGAATTGAACCGCAGCCTGTTCATTAGTGTAGCTCACCTCTAGCCTTTGAAGCCTGGACTTAGAGTAGCTCATTAATGGCTATGTTAAAGAGGAGGCTAGCACCGGAGCTAAAATGGACCTGATGGTGATGGACTAGCAGGAGTACTGAGGGAGGGTGAGGGGAAATTGAATATGTGCCCCAGAAATCTGACCGCAATGCTGTGACTGTCGCATGAGACTGACCACTAACGCACACCTACTCCCACTTTAGCCTGATCCATGTGTGCTGCCTGTTCCCTGTCAATCACTGCACAGCTTTGCTTCATCACACTTACACGCATTCATATATTGTACCTACACTGACATTCAAAAGTTTGGAATCAGTGTTTTCAATAATATGAAATCACATTTAATTGCACTAATTGTATAAAATGATTCTGATGTGCTAGTCATGTTCACAGGTTTAAAATAATTAGTAGGAAGTTATGAAAGAAATGGAAAATCTAATAAATAAATGAATATCCAGAATGTCCTCTGTTTCAAGTGGTGATCAAAACCTGAGGCAGATATTAGACAAAAATTACATGAATTAACAATATATTATTTATCATTTAATAACTTATTTTTCTTCCCAATATGAAGTGAATAAAACAACTAAAGGTACATTTTGGTATCTATTTTATGATATTTACATCCACACTGCACAAATTATTACAGTATAAAAAATGACAAGGATTATTAAATGACAAGTGTTTTCAGACTTTCAGACTGTCAAAGGACAAATGTGTGGTGCTAAAGCAGTGACTAAATTCCTAAACCAAAATAAACACATACACCCAATCGGTTATTCTTGAGTAGTCAAATGTCTGTAAAGATATCTGACCAGTGCATACATAAAAAATCTGTTAATATGTCCAACACCTCCATAACCCTCTATCAGATGCATTATAAGAGCAATGTTAAAAAAAAACATTTCATTCATTTTTCTTGTGTACAATGGATTTGATCATTAAAATCAGAAGAAATGTTTAAATTGCAAAAATTGTCCTTTTCTTGCACACTAATAATTTAAAACTACAACCAACAATTAAAACAATAATCATACACACACTTTATCTAAGCCACTATTCTTCTGGGGGGTGCTGGAGCCTATCCCAGCAGAGAAGGAAAGGAAGGCAGGAAACACCCTGGACAGGTCTTAAAACAAAGAAAATTTCATTTTTTAAAACAAAACTGACACTAGTAAAACCATACTGCATGCTGACTGCTACGTGACATGACTGATTGCAATGGGCTAACTGACTGGACATTATTGCTAAATAAGCTAGATTTCCTAAATAAACAAAAACACAAAAACTTTTCCCTTCATTATTAACCCTTTCATTGTCATTCAACGTGCATCAAGACATTGTAAAGAGTGGAAAATGGGTTTGTTACCCTGAGGCAACTTTATGCAATAGAGGGTTAAAGTACCTGCTGTGATGACTGATATATCAAATTTCCTGCAGTCATGCACGTTTTTGTTGTTTTGTTGACATGACAACTGAAAATTGTATGTTTTTTTTTTTTTTAATTATATATGACGATTTGGGCCCCACTATTGCATATCTCACTCTCAACAGCACTCAGCATTGTTTGACATGGCTGGTGCTGAGTACATACTGTGACTAATTGGTAGACAGTATGAGCTTTCCATTCACTGCCTCATCACACACAAACACATACACACACTCTGTCAGCACCTTCCACTGATTACCATCTCGCTGCATCATACTGCCATCCTGTGTCCACTTGCTGTAACTGTCAATTGGAAAGAGCCCAGGGTCTGCTCATGCCTAAAGTATGTCTTAATGAAGACAAGTCCTTTCCATGTGTTGAAGTTTTAACTCCCCCTCTCTCCCTCTCTTCCCTTCCCTTCTCTCTCTTTTTTCTGTCTCTTATTTATGGCTGCTTGCATGTGTGTATGCTTTGAATGCTAAGCGGGGGGATACCATGGTCACATCATGTCACATTTCCCCTCAGTTTTCTTACTCACATAATCCTCCTGTGTGTCCATTAGCCCATCATGTCTTCCATCTGCACCATCTGCATCCTCCTGCCCCTCCACCGCCTGTACCCCAGCAGCCTGGGCTTTATGTGGATGTTGCAGGTAAAACTGGCCCCAGCCCTCCACCTTCATGAGCTTCAAAAGCTATGAAAACCATTTATGTACCACTCCTGCTGCTTTCAGCTTTCTAATGTTCATGTTCTTGCTTTGGGCCTGGGTGCAAGCAGTCTTGTCCTAGTGCTGGGCGATATGTCATATGTACTGGTATACTGGTATTGGTGTACAGGTATAACGTCATTACCTGAATTTAATTTGTTTGAACATTCATCAAAGCAACATAAATATCAAGATTATTTTCTAAAGATCTGTACGGTTAACTGGTTAAATTTATAATGCTGCATAAGGATAGCTACAACATAATTTTAGGAGCAGCCCAGAACCAACCAAGCTATGTCAAGTTTCTAAGATATCCTTTTAACATAGAGCACCTGTACTCTGAAAGCTTGGGCTCATTAACTTTATTAATGCAGAGTCAAATGTTTTTTGATACCGTGATACTGTGATGTATTCAGAAAAATATTGAGATATTGAATTTTATTAATACCACCCAGCACTATCTTCTCCAAAAGTGTCTATTTTACGGTGTGCCTCTTTTTCATTTAGCTTATTTGTTTATGTTTTGTATGGCTGTGAAAGGAATTAAGCTTTCATTATGTTTTTTTGGATTGGTTTGGATCCTGTCCTTCACACTCCACCGTCCCTCCCCCTGCAGGACGTGTCCAGAGGGTCCCCGAGCTTCTGGCTGTGTTTGACCGGCGTCAAGCTCTCTCCGGTGGGCAGCGCTACGGTCCAGCACTGAACCATGGCGGCCAAATGTCATGGGTGTCCTGGCCCGCGACATCTTTTGAGGCCAGACTTCTCCGCCCCTGGGACAGTCTATCAGCACTGGACTGGCCAACCACAGGCACGCGACAGGCCAAGTCCTCCAGGACTGAAGCTCCTCCCCAGGCGCATTTACACCATCCCTGCAATCTCCTCCCAGGCCCTAGGGCGTCTACTACTCCCTCAGCTCCTTGCTACACTAAACCCTTGGAGAATTAGCAGCAGTCCTGGAGGAATGTATCCCTGATCACATAAGCCACAGCTACTGCTCCATTATTGCTTTGCAGGTCAAAATGATGGGCTCCTATCACCTCTATTACTCCTGTGTCTTCCTTGCTGCTGTCTTTTTAATTTTTTTTTTTTTTTGTGGGCTACTCTGCCCTCTTTCTCTAGTCATATATAATGAATCTGGGACAGCCTCTTCCTTTGGTTCCTCTCCCTCTGCTTCTGTCCTGCACAGCAGTGTGTTAAAATGCTTTTCCCTCCTGGCCAGTGCAAGCTGCTCTGCTCCCACAGCATGGCGAAGGAAGGAAAAGAGCCTAACTCTTTCATCTGTCAGTGCGGTGTCAGATAGCCTGATAGAGTGTGCGTGTATCATTAGCAGGGGTCAGGCTAACAGCATGCTGTGGTACAGGAAAGGCTCTGAAACTCAGAAACCTCCCACAGCGGGTCATCCCACCCCGAGCACTTAACTTAATTAAACACGCTGTGTGGAGCTGCAGAGCCAGCGAGAGCCAGTGGCATTCTGGCTAACTTTTAATATTGGTAAGTTCCATTTAGCTTCATCATAGCAGACATGATTAACATGAGTGGGTGAGTGTGCGGATGTGTGTGTGTGTGTGTGCGCATTTTGGATCGGGGGGCATGGCCTCATCATTCTCCAATGAAAAAATACAAAAACAAGCCATTACTCTGGTCTCTGCCCTACAAAAGCAAACCCTATATAGCCCATTCAGTCCTTTTCAGATGATTCTTTTCTTTTCTTCCTCTCTGTTGTTTTAAAAAGAATCTTCTATTTTGTAGGGTGATGGGTAAGTAGTGTATAGCTTGTACTGATTTATCAACTACGTACTTACTTAATAGACCCTGTAAAAAGAGCAAAATGGAAAGGAGCTGTACTTTTTTGTATATCTTCATCTCTCAGCTCTGGTGCTCTGTCAGAGCAGACATGTGCGTGTGCAGCCCTGGCGTGGAGCGTGGATGGGACTAACTTAACCTTTTCTTTCTCTTGTATGGGCATTCCCTGTAGCACATACCTGTTTTATGTCTAGTGTTACAGGCAAAGACTGCTTTACTCGTTGTGACTGAATATACACTAATAAATGAATTTATTGTGAAAGTACGAAATACTTAAGAAATATCCAGAGGAATGGAGAAACTCTATGTTATGACGTTATGGAATGTTAATAAATTTTAGTGGTTCTAATTATCTGCATTAAGACGAGTATAGTACACTTCAGAAGTGTAAAGCTGGAGTCAACTGCTATTTTAATTCTATTGACAGTTCTCCCATTTGTACAGGGAGATATGCCAAGTTAAGCTTTCTTTTTATTTCTTTTGTAACCTGCAGTGACACTGATAACGTAGCTATGTGGCTGAGATACGATTTTGAAGATAACAGAAAGTAGTCGGTACTTCTGGCCTATGGAAGGGATACAGTCATTCCATATAGTTTTACATGTCTTTGGAACCTTCCTTTAGAAATCAGCATTTGAAATGAAAGGTCACCTTGTAAGCCAAACTAGTTAAGCAGGGTTTGGCCAAAAAGCTACTGAATGAAATTGAAATATCTTTACGAACAATTAATGAGCATTTTGCACATGAAGGACTAGTTTATGCTCTAAGCATATGGTCATACATACAAATAATTATTGACATATTGTAACTGAGATTGATCACATAGTACTTTGATTATCTAACACATTCTTAATCTTATTGAGATATGCATTATTTTTGCATTGAAAAAGAAACGATCTGTAGTTGATTCCTTTTATCCACCTAATTCACTTTATTTAACTTTTGTCTCGACCAAAGATTGGCACTAACACAAAGATAGCCCATGTTACTATTTTTTTAATCTGTCTTATCATCTAAAGGATGTTTCAGAATGTAGCAGTGGTGGCGCACGAGTATGCTATGCAACAAAACGCACTCTCCTGAACCAGCAAAGAGTCATACTGGGAAAACCCACGTTTTTTTGTTTGTTTGTTTTTTTACATGTACCTAATTTTCCTTTTGACTGAGGAAGAAAGTAATTCCTTGCTAAATTGTCAAATATGTACATATTAATGTCTGTACAAATAACAGCCTTTGAATGCTAGCTGTAGCCAGAGAGAGATGGATTTCTCGAAGATGAAACTGCATTTCAGTGGTTTTCCTGTTTGGGACTCATTTGTAAATGCTTGGGGCCGAGGAACTTGTATTTTTGCAATAAAGTTATTACCAATGCACTCCAGCAGGGGCGCTGCACAACCGCCTAAGTGCTCTATGTGTGTGCTGTTTTCATTACTAGTGTTATTGCCATTTTTATCAGCACATCTTCCTTAAGATAGCGTGTGAATGCACAGTGATGTTGTAGTAATAGTAATTCCAGTTTTCAGAAGATTTAATTTTAGATGTGATTATGTGTTGCTGTAATATATTACAATATGTGAAAAACTGCATATGCACCATTAAAAAAAGGGGTTTATGTTTTCTTTAATAACAACAATGGTTATACAGCACTGAGAGAAAGTCAGAGATCACCCTTCATTTATTTAATTTTCAGTCAAATTATTCACTTTGATTTTATTATAGCTTCCATTCTTTCATGTGACTTTGCTGCTTTTCAAGCAAATCTGCAGGGATAGTTTTCCTGACCTTTACAGTTCACTCTTAGTAGTTGGTTGCATTTTTTTCTTCTCAAGTAATCCCAAACACATTCAGTGATGTTGAGGTCTGGACTCTGGAGGGACCAGTCCCTTGTTCTGAGAACACCAATCACTTCTTTGTTTAGACTCATACATACATAAAACCTCACTCCACATCTCAGATGTCCATTTTGGATGTTCTAGTGAAAATGTTCTTTTTTGTCTTTTTCCTTTCCTCATTAACAGCACTTGACAGCTACATGTTCTTTTATACCCATAGTGTTTTGTTTTTAGGGTGGAATGATGAACAGAAACAGCCATATTTTGTTTTTTCAGATCTGAAGCTAGAATACGGCTCTATTTTCTAAAAGATGAAAGCTTTAAGTATTTTTTTTATCTGATGGTGACAGTTTTGGTGGTCTGCAGGTTTTGCATGGTTGTTTGGAATCCAATTTTCTCTTTATATAATTATAATTTTTAAACTCCAGTATGAGAAACTCTTATTTTTCAATTATTTTACTTTGCCTTTCTTCCCTATGCAAGTGGATTATTTATTTAAATATCCTAAAAATTAATAACTTATTCTTATTGGTTGTGTAAACTGGAAACTAAATGAATGAATGGTGGTCTCTGGCTTTTGCACAGTACTGTATATAGATTAACTACAATTCAAAGAAGTATTGCTTCATTGGTTCTTTAAATAACCTTTAAACATACATGGTATATAAACTCTTTTGCTAAGAGCGAAGGGTTGGAAATATTCCACAGTGTCACTAGTACTATTCTTATACCGAGCCCCTGGTCATGACTGATGCCAGCTGAAGTGGAAGAGCTCCACTTTGTGGTTATCTCTCCTCATTGCAACATCTTCACATCTGTAGTAATGGTACCCTGGTGGCAATATTCTCCATAAATCCATCTGTTCTCTGACAGCACACCTGTGGCAATGTACTATATTGTCTACATGCTCTGTATTAATATTTCTTTTCTTTTTTAATCACAAATATGTCTGTTCACTGTGCATAATGGAGTTCAGTTTGTGATACATTCTTTTTAATTTCACAATCTAGAAGGTGTGGTTTGGTAGGATCATGTATGATGTTAGAGAATAATACCTTCATCATACTGATTGCATTAACGTGGGTAAAATGATCTAAAGTCTGCCTTGCAAATAAAGCCAAGGGAAGCCTATTTTATTTGGGACCGTCAGTGGAATTACACTGTACATAGGCATCTGTAGACCTACAGCAAAGCAAACACAGAGTGCAGCCTTTAAGTAACTGAACAGTGTTGTAAATCTCTACTGATGGTTAAAGTGGAGAATTTCAACTTTAATTTGAAACTATTTAGATCTAAATTGGGTGAAAGAGTAAATGTCCCACTTAGACCTCTTTAGGTTTAGGGCTGATTCTAAATGGGACATTTACTCTTTCATCTTATATCTACAGACAGTATTGGCCATCAGTTACGCATTATGAACCTATAAAAAGCTGAATAAATCAGAGACATTGGCAAAACATGAAGTGTGTTTTAATACATTTAACTGACTTAAGCATTCCAGTATATAGAGGATTATTACAGTATCCCACTTATAAAAGAATATTACAGCATTCCTTATATAAGACCCTCAGATGAGACAACACCCACTCACACACTTTTCACAAAGATTCTGACATTCACTGTTTTCTTTTTTTGGGATTTGTTCTAAGAATAGAACCTACGTACATTCAAGAACACTAAGGAGCAAACAGTTCTGAGGTTTTAGAACACGTCATGAATCTTTCTTAGAACCTTTCTCAAGAACAAATTTAAGAAAAATGTAGAAAGATATTGGTGAATGAGGCCCCAATGACTTCTACATCTCAATGATTGCATCATGCAGATATTTAAAACAATTGAAATTCCTCTCAATTTTAAAGTAATACATTACTATGACAGTTAGGAAAAAGGCTGAATTAAGTTTGGAGTAATAAACACAAATTATGAGGGATAAATCTGCCCCAAACCCTGAACTGAGCCTCTCCAGTCAAAATGAAATGTGAGCTGTTAACAAGCTAGGGCTTTTATTTTGAAGCGACAACATAGTAACATGAAGCAACCTTTACATATTTGTCAGGTGTCAACCTCTTTCCAGTTTTTCCTTTTTTTAGCCTTTTTTGTAGCTCCTCATTGTCATTGTCAAAGTCAGCATGTAATTCAGTTGTTCGACCAGCCTAAGTCATTCATGAGTTCCACAGGTCTTGTTGAATCAGAGCTGCTAGGCAGAAACAGCATTTTGGCTTGTGATTCTGTATGTCTTTGAATGTTCTACTAAGTAAAAGAAAATTCTTCTCTTCCTTCAGTGATCACAGCACCTGGAAACAATAAACAGATAGAAAATCCCTGAGGTACAGCAAGAGGATGGTGAAGAGCTTTTTTTTTGGAAAGTTAAACAGGGAGAGTAGTGAAGGCAGTTTGAACTCTCAACACATAAAAGTGCTTAAAATATATATAAAAATAAAATTCTTTGTGTAAAATGTCTTTAACTGAAACATGAAGATGCAAGATGTTTGATAGAAGAGGGCTGTCATTGATTGATTGACCTGAAGCTCATTTAGCGTTCATTTCACTCACTGAAGGCAAAAAGAAACTGAAACATGCAGAAACTGAATTTGGCTGCATTACAGGCCGGGCACAGCATCGATCAGGGATGATACCGAGTCTGTACAAATCACAGAACTCAGACAGTAATCAACTGCAGTACTACAATGACACTTGTCTTTAAATTGTTATAAATATATAAAAGTTCATTTGTCCTTCCACTTATATGCTATAAATGACTGGACTGCACCCACAAGGGCTCTCAAACAGTTATAAATAACACTGAACTAAATCTGAACTTTTGGCTCCAATATTACTTAATTCATTATTGTAGGAATATTGTAATAGGCTGCTGGAATAGCTTTGTAAGTGCTGAACCCACCATTCATGTCTGAAAGTTTTCCTTTGGTTTATATGTTCTTGGAGCTTGTTTGAGCACAGCTTGATAAAACTGAATGGGTAAGAATGCTTTTTTGTATTATGAGACTGGAGAAGTGATGATTAACATCTCCAGTCCACAAACTCGCTTTTAAGGAAAATGCATAGTAAAAGAGTCTTATTTCACCTAGAAAACATGGTAAATTGAAGTAAAAGTACTGCTTTTTTATACTGCTGTAAAGTACTAGATACACATACTGTAAATACTACTCCTAATATTACTGCTACTAATAATAATGGTAAACAACACTACTTATGTTTAGAAATGGTAATGTCTGTAGATTATTATTTTACCAAGACCGAGCTTTGTTTCTAGTCTCTCTAGTTATCTACAGAGAACCACGGGTGACATATGTAAAAAAATGGCGCATGGCCACAACTTATTAAGGCATGGAAATGTAATCCTAATGCATGGCCACTTCTTAGTAAAGCATGGGAATGAGATAATTAAGTCATAGGAGCAGTAGTCATAGCCACAAGAGTCATGGCCATGACTTATTTATTTAATTCCCATGTCTTAGTAAATCATGACAACAACTTCACCATCGAAACGTCATTATCTTATTCCCATGCTTTACTAGCTTTACTTTACTCCTAAACTGGTGTCCATGACTTAATTATTTAATTCTGATGTATTACTAAGTTGTGGCCATGACTTGATCATTTAGTTCCCATATCTTACAAAGTTGTGACCATGACTTAGGCCAAATCCCATTTCACTCCTTGCCCCTACCATTTAACCCTACTCTTCCATTTTGCGTGTTCTCACCTGATTTTTGTTGAGATAGAAGAGTCTGGCAAAGTGTTAGGGCTATATGGCCCTCCAAACAGAGGTTTTTCAGAGGCACACTCCACAAGTGACCAAAGAAATCTACAAATGTGAGTATTTTTTCCATTAAAGAATTACAATAACCATTGCATTCTATTAATTTAATGTCATTTCATTGTATTATGATCCTTTTCTTCATAAGTAGCATGAACATCACTTGTTGTATGCTGATGTCTCCGTAGCTAGCTAGCTAAATTTCCAGTTCCACCTTAAATGGTGCAGCAGTTACATTGTGGTACCTCAGGCGTCACCACCATTTAAGGTAGAACAGGAAAATTCAAAGAAGAGGCTTGTGAATAGCTGACTTCAGTTTCAGATGACAAAAGAATCAGGGGTGGACAATAATAAATAGTCCCCCCCCACTTCCCCCCAAATGTGAAGCCATATGATGCCCTAAATTTAGCTAAAGAGCAGCAGCGAGCATGCTGAACTTTTCCCTCTTCTGCTTTTACTGCAGACTGGCAGGGACGCCGACAGAGCACCACTAATAGCCTGTTAATGAAGTAATGTTCTTTTTTATTTGCGGTTTGTCCCTTTTTTTAGGAGAAGATTTCAACCACCACCTGTTGTAACTCCCAAGGGGCAAGGTGACACATGAAAACAGGGGGTAGGGGTATCAATAAGAAATGGGATTGGGCCTTGCTTGTCTTGCTCCCACACTTTACTGAGTTGTCACTGGAACTTAGTTCCAATGGCTTACTCGGTCGTATCTGTGTCTTAATTATCTCATTCCACCCCTTAGTTGTGGCCAGGACTTAATGATCTCATTCCTATGCCTTACGTAGTCGTAGCCACACATTTTTAGGGATGGCACCAGCAGGGCTTTGTAGCCATTTAACAGACTGGCCCACCTGCTGATGTGTATAGTAGAAAACGTCTGAGAGAAAATCAATCTTAGTTTCACTTTTATTTGTATGGATTCTCCAGGAAACGGGTGCAGTTTCTGAACAGCTCAACAAAAGAGACAGTCTTTTCTTTCTTTAAAAGCAGGAAGTGAGTTTCAGGATAGTTTGCTTTTCAGACAGGTAACTGCTCAGTGCTGTTTCTTTTCATTGGCATTGACAAGAAAGTGGAAGCTTTTTTGAGTTCTTCACTGCAAAGCACTCAAGGACATTTAATTATGTAGTTATTTAATGATTTATTTAGAGACTGGCCTTTCATAAGTTGTTACATTTGAGAGGACTAGCCAGAAATTCTCCAAACAGAAGGTTTTTTCTTTTTCTTTTAAAGAATACAAGCTTGACATAATTGTGTCCAGGCCTCTGAGTAGTCTTCAGGCTTGGTTAATGGTTTGAGGAGGATCTTGGACAACCATATCGCTTTGTTGCATGGCTTTAAATGGGAGTTTGCCTGATAAAATGGAAAATATGGAAGCTTGCTATTGTGTTAAAGTCTACTGTAGTGTAAGCAGGGGCTAGAATGGAAACACATTATTGCATCTAATCAATGCTGCTACCATAAACAGTGAAGTAACAGCACATTTCACTCTTTTTCGCAATTCATATCCTAAGCTTCAAGTGGAAGCTGTGTGTGGGTGTTTCAGTGAAGAGATGCTGTTGCTCTTGGTGATTCAGCTTCACTCTTCCCTCCTCAACACTTTCCCCTCCTCCCTCATTCCTCTGCATGGTCTCTATCCCTGCATGTGCCACTGCCTCACGTGCGCCCAGCCGCAGACGAGCACGCTCGCTGGCTGAATGAAAAACGTCTTGAGCTGCTAAAAATACCCACGGCATGGGAGTAGGAGGGAAATAGAAACTGGGAGGCTATTTTTACCCTGCCTTTCACACACTCTGAATCGTGACTTCCTTCGTCCCACACGAGTCTTTGTGCTTTTCATTATTTATCTATTTGTTCACACCTCACTCCCAGCTTTATTTTGAGAAATGGTGCTGTGGGGAATAAGGGAGACATGCTAAATGTGGTGCAGGATAAAAGAGAGAACTTGTGGCTGCTGTGGAATTCCCTGCCCCCCCAACACACATACACCTCAGCCTCCTCTGTGATCTCCCCCTCATCACATGCAGCCTCTGTAGAAGAAAGTTTTCAGTGCTGACTCACTATAGGATGTCTTCTAGAACACGACATTAGGCAGATGAGTAAAACGTGAAACTTTATTTAGCCCATTCATTTAGCTTCTCAATCATTCTAAAGGCAGCACTGTTACAGCTCTAAGATCGGTAACCATACTTTCTGACATGCACTGCATGTAAGCATGAATATTTATGGGGAAAAGTACCATGTCTTTTAGTTATGTAGCTATCTTTAACATCACTGTAGTGCAAAATTACCTTATTTTTTAAATTTCTTTAAGTAAGTTTGTCTGTTTAAGTTTGTTTTCCTGAAAAGGCAGAGACACCTTTCAATCAAAATGACCATTAAGTATTAGTTAGTCTTGTTTCAACACCAGGACGCATGTGCTGAGGTAAGCGACGTTTATTATGGGCAAATCCAGGGTCGTGGTCGAGCCAGTCCAGGTTCCAATAATCAATACAGAGAGCAGGGTGGACAGACATAATTAAGAACACCAAAATCCAAAATGGAACAGAACAAGCCAAACAAACAAAAACAACAAACACCAGCCAAACATCTAATGACAAATATCAAACAAAGATTCAAACAGTTCAGACAAAGACCAGTCAAGACAAAGGGCAAACACAGGGCTTAAATACAACAGGACCAACAAGGGATCACAAGACACAGGTGGAAACACAGGTGGGAACAATCAGGGGCGGAGTCACTAAACAAGGGGGCTGGACTGCAAAACCAAAACAAAGAACACGTGGGCTAAACCAAAACTCAACATGAACACATGGACAGGACTGGGAGGGGCCAATCGTGACAAATCGTCAATCGTGACATAATATCAGAATTTTCATTAATTATTGTGTCCATTCTTTGCTTTTAATACAGCTTACATTCTTACCAGGAGACTGGCTTTCATTTTTATTACACCTCCAAAGTTCAGTCTTCGACATTGTTTGCATTTTCTTCTTCTCATAATCCACATAAGGCCAAACATATTCAGTGGTGTTGAGGTCTAAATTCTGGGGTGGCCGGTGTATTGTTCTGAGAATGCCTCTTTGTTTGACAAATTAAGACTCATCAGTCCATAAAACCTTACTCCATACCTCAGATGTCCAGTTTCAGTATTCTGGTGTAAATGTACTTCTTTTTTGTTCATGGCTTTTTTGACAGCTCAACATCCTTTCAGATTCATAGTGTTGTCAACTCTGTGTGGAAGGATGGACAGAAAAACCTGTGGATTTTTTCAGATATGAGGAGCTTGATTTTCTCCTCTTTTAATGAAAACCGCTTTAAGTACTGTTTATCTGATGGTGACAATGTTGGTGGGCTTCTAGGTCTTGCAAAGTTGTTGCAAGTCCCATTTTCTGTATGTTTTTAATCATTTTTTGAAACTCCTCTTATTTCACTTGACTTTCCCCATCCTTGTGCAAGTGTATTATTTTACATTTGATCTCCTGAACGATGCACAATGACATTTGCACAATACTATACATCTGGTGAAGTTTCACATATCTGCTGAAGTATTGATCCCTCTTTTACACCATCTGTAAGGCCAGGTTGAAGAGTGTTGCATAATGTGGTGACCCTGTACTCCATGAATCAAGAGCCTGACAGGCAAGATGAAATAATGTTTATCAGTTTCCAGAAACACACGCAGCTTTCAGTGGAAACTCATTAATTTGGTGGGATCAGCATGACTGTTAGTGAGGACACAGTGATTAGTTGAGAAAATATTAAAACACCCAGCACATTATCATCTATTTGTCACCCTGCTTTTAAGATATTGCCCCTGAGCTGATAATGAGGTTAAATTTGGACAGTGTGATTCTGTGTGGTAAAGTGCATTACTGCAGTGTACAGGCAAACAGGGCAGAAATCCCTACATCACTGCAATGCAAGGGTGTTGCCTAGCAACAGAATTTGCTGGCCTATCACCTTGTCATTGGGCTTGTGAAATGTCAAGGAAGAAAGCACCAATTCCTTTTTTTTAATAAAATCTCAATTGTTCCACCCAAATTCCTCTCCTGACTTTCAAACTTGGATAAACAACTTTTTTAATTGCTTGAAAAAAAGGTTCTTGCTGAACTGATTCTGCTGCTCAGAATGACTAAACATATTGAACATCGCCAATTGTGTGTTTCTGCTTTATGTTGTCTCCTGTTCTTGCCTCTGGACATGGAGTTGGAAAGCATCCTTCATTATCTCCATCAGGTGGCACTGTGCTCATAACCCTAAACTAGAAGCTGTGTAAGCATCAGTACATGTGCTTCCTCAGAAGCAGCAGAAATTGTCACAGACTGTGCGTGTGTTTTCAACCTGAGCTCAGCAAGTGCTGCCATCCAGTTCTAATATGCTTCTCACATGACCTCAACAAGCCGCAAGCTGCTCCCCAAGGCCAGCGAGGTGCAAGCAGTTGAAGACGTCAGGAGGAAAGAGCTCTTTGAGAATCTGAGGAAATCTGAGGCATTCAGTGTTCAAGAGCCAATTATTCCCATGACCAGGCACTGAAGAAAACGAGTGATCTAGAGACAAGCCATTGCGCTGTAGGGCATCCAGAGCATAGAGGCTTCATACATCAGAGGAGCTGCTGCAAGAGTAAACTGCAAACTCTTTTCTGTGTGTGTGCTAAAGGAAACATTTCAGAGTGAAGCATTTCACTGAATATACACTATATTTCCCAAAGTATTTGCTCATCTGCCATCACACACATATGAACTTGAGTGACATCCCATTCTTAATATTATGTCGGCACACCCTCTGCAGCTATAACATCTTCAACTCTTCTGAAAAGGCTTTCCACAGTTTTTAGGAGTGTGTTTATGGGAATTTTCAACCATTCTTCCAGAAGCGCATTTGTGAGGTCAGACACTGATGTTGGATGAGAAGGCCTGGCTCACAGTCTCTACTCTAATTCATCCCAAAGGTGTTCTATTAGGTTGAGGACTCTGTGAAGGCCAGGCAAGTTCTTCCACACCAAACTCACTCATCCATGTCTTTATGGACCTTGCTTTTTGCACTGATGTGCAGTCATGTTGGAACAGAAAGGTGCTGTCCCCAAACTGTTCCCACAAAGTTGGGAGCATGAAAGTGGCCAAAATCTCTTGGTCTCCTGAAGCATTAAGATTTCCTTTTACTGAGAGCTCAACTTCTGAAAAACAACCCCACATCATAATCCCCCTCCACCAAACTTAACACTTGGCACAATGCAGTCAGACAAGTACCGTTCTCCTGGCAACCGCCAAAACCCATAGCCATCCATCAGATTGCCCAATGGAGAAGCGTGAATCGTCACTCCAGAGAACACGTCTCCACTGCTCTAGTCCAGTGGTGGCGCTTTACACCACTGCATTCAACGCTTTGCATTGCGTTTGGTCATGTAAGACTTAGATGCAGCTGTTTGGCCATGGAAACTCATTCCATGAAGCTCTCTACACACTGTTCTTGAGCTAATCTGAAGGCCACATGAAGTTTGGAGGTCTGTAGTAACTGACTCTGCAGAAAGTTGGCGACCTCTGCGCATTATTCGTCTCATCATCCACTGACCCTGCTCTGCCATTTTACGTGCCCTACCAATTCATGGCTGGGATGCTGTCATTCCCAATCGCTTCCACTTTGTTATAACACCACTGACAGTTGACTGTGGAATATTTAGCAGTGAGGAAATTTTATGACTGGACTTTTTGCACAGGTGGAATCCTATCATGGTACCATGCTGGAATTCATTGAGCTCCTAAGAGCGACCCATTCTTCACAAATGTTTGTAGGAGCAGTCTATATGATGAAGTGCTTTGTTTTTATACACCTGTGGCCATGGAAGTGATTGGAACACCTGAATTCAAAGGTTTAGATGGGTGACTGAATACTTTTGGAAATATAGTGTATGTGCCTATTTTAGTCCATAGATATACAGTTGTTTTAGGTGTTTTAACTATTTTCCCTGTGTCAGATGCATCAGTGTGATATCAGTGGTGATGGTCATCAATTCTTTACATTCTACATATTTACATAGATTTAATGGGTACACGCCAGCATCCACCTGGTACATGTGCTGGTTGTGCCATGTGAGTGTGGTTTCTTTCTGTTTAGAAGTAACATATGAATCCACTGATGCTGCTTTTGCCACCCAAATTATAAAAAAGTTGCATCGTATGTAAACTTGCATAATACCATATCAAATTCCCTGAGAAACTGTGGCAAAAGATAGCATGCTGACACTACATTTAAAGGGATTTCTCTGCCCTTGCTGCTACATAACATGCAGCCAATCAGAGCCCAGCTTGAGTGTCTAAATCTGAGCTAAGTTGTTAACTCTCATCAAAAAACAAGTCAACCACAGTTCCATTTGTTAGGTGTGCAATTAAACCTATTTATTTGTTATTTGTGTTTGGTTTGTTTTTATTCTAAATACAATATGTTCTTTGAATTTATATAACAAGGACTATAATGAAAAGAGGTTTGAGACTTATCTTGAAAAATTTGTTTTTTTTTGTTTTTTTTTTACTGTGAAATAAACTTTTTTATGAGAAGTGTGCATTCATTTCAGGACACTGTAAGTTGACCTTGGGGAAACCAAGAGCAGAGTTCAGATCATTTTCCACTAAACATGATTCGAGCTAATTAAGTCCAGTTTGATGTGAGCCTGTGGGCTATGGGTTCATGTCTGTTGATTAGAGAGGTTGGTGAGAGGGAAGGGTGGATGGTTTCACTATTGACAGCATCTACAAGAGAACAGTCAATACTCTGCCTGGTAAGCTCAAGCCTTCCGGGGTACGAGGATCACATGGACCCTCCCCCTCCCCTTCTTGTTAATCAGGTCATTTCAGCCTCTGCCCTGAACTTTTCGAAGGGTTACACCAACACTACATGGGAGACCCGACTGAACAGAATTGGCTTTGATCTCTAACATGCTCACGGAGTCTGAACCAGAGCGAGAACTGCCAATTATCTGCTAATGCACTCTGTACACATCATTCACTTACCATGTGTCTGGTAATATGCCGGTCTTACTACGCTGAACTACTCCCCAATTTATAAATTCACTGGTGAGTCAACTGGAGCTGTAAACAACAGTACAAATGGATTGAAAGACATGGAAACAGTGTGATCTCTTGTCCTTCTCAGATCCACCATGTTGCCTCCCCTGTAGCCATCACTTAGAGTTATGGGGTGACTACATGAGGCTTCATGTATGCCATGTCCTCAGCAGAACATTATCCACGCCATGCATCACAGTAATGCTATTTCCCAAGGCTGTGTGGCCACTATTTCACCTCTTTCAGCTGTGCTGTCTATTTAGTCAGTGTGATGTACAGCAATTTTTATGGCAATACACTCTTAAAAATAAAGGTGACATGAAATGCCATTGAAGGACCTTTTTGGTTTCCTAAAGCATCTTGTAAAAAACCTTGTAAAATAAAGAACTTTTGTAAACTTTTTGTAAAAGAACCCCCACACAGCACAAAGAATACATCCAAATGAATTGCGCATCAAACACACCAAACCAACTGTTTAATAATTAAGTATAATAATGTTAAGTATAATTGAGATCAACCGCAATTGCTTTATACGGAGCGGTTAAAAAGAGAAGATGATATAAATGCCATTCTACAAAGCACAAGCTCAGTTACCATGTACCATGGAAATATTAAGATATTTATCAGAGATCCTGTGGCATGGTAACCAACTGCCGGGTTTGCTTTGCATGCATTTCATTCCTTACATATGTTAAACACGTAATGTTAAGCCATTCCTTAATGAGGATCAGACTCGGAGCACAGTGGGCAATGAAATGACCTCAACTTATTGTGCTATTTACCACATTTAAAGCAAAGCCCTGCTAGATTTAGGTCAGGGATTCTGACATTATTTCCCCCATTGTAAGCGGAAGGCTCTTCTGAATGAGGCTATTAACTGCAGAGCCATGAGACCTCTTTTTTACTTGTGAAAGGAAATAATCTATTACACACTTTTTTTGTATATCCTCCTTCTCAATGAGGACATTTTATTCATTAAGATGAGCAAATTCTCCAGTCATGTAGCTAACCTTTTGCACTTTTCTGTAGGTGGTGGAGCAATGCCATAGCCCTTTTGAAATGCCTTTGTTCCTGTGGCTTTAACAGGCCTATTTTTGTTGTTGTTGTTATTGTTATTTCCCCTACGGTCCACATTTGTGTGTCTTTTGCACCAAAAACAGTTGTAATTTATGTAATACATTTCTATTTTCTCCCCGCGACCCTGACGGGGAGAAAATGGATGGATGGATGGATGGATGGATGGATTTCTATTTTCTGACCACTCTTTATTCCTTAGAAGCGAATGGGCTGTTTATGTTACTGTGCAAGTAAGACTAATGTAGGTATATGATCTCCATTCTGACTGGCTGCCATACATTATGATTAATTCAAATAGCAGTCTGGTGTGAAACATGCCTTATAATTTCAATGTGACTAGGCAGGCTAAACCATCCATCCATCCATCCATTTTCCAAGCCGCTTCTCCGTCAGGGTCGCGGGGGGGAGCTGGAGCCTATCCCAGCAGTCTTCGGGCGGAAGGCAGGATACACCCTGGACAGGTCGCCAGTCCATCGCAGGGCAGACACACAGACACAGACAGTCACTCACACACTCACACCTAGGGACAATTTAGCACACCCAATTGGCCTGACTGCATGTCTTTGGACTGTGGGAGGAAACCGGAGAACCCGGAGGAAACCCACGCAGACACGGGGAGAACATGCAAACTCCACACAGAGAGGACCCCGGTCACCCGGCCGGGGAATCGAACCCAGGCCCTCCTTGCTGTGAGGCGACAGCGCTACCCACCACGCCACCGTGCCGCCCAGGCTAAACCACTGTAGGCTAATTAGGTGGATGTATGTAAATACCCCAGTTGAAATCATGAGGTCACAGTCAATAGTAAAATAAGATTAAGCTGTAAGGATGCTATAAGAAATAGCATGATCAGTCTTTAAAGCTATATGGCCATTATTAGCATGAGTCTGCATTTCATACTGTGTATATGCTGAGACTGATGCATTCCACTATAGGTCAGTAATGAGTGGTATGGACTTATCACATGTCTTATGGTCACATGGGTAAGCGTTGTCTGACTAGAGTCTCCTGATGCTCCGTTCTGCTCAGATATGTGCTGATCTGATAGCCCTTCATCAGCTGCCATCCTCCTGCTGAGTTCATAGAACTTCCCACATTCTTGTAAACACATTATGTAATAATCTACAGTTTGAACCTGAGATCTTGCTGTATTTTGCACAGTTGTTCTGATAGACTGAAACACAGACAGAAAGTGAGGATGGGCAGTGCTCTATCTCGTTGCTATGTAATTTCTGACTGAACTAATGCTAATACCTTGTAAAACAGAGCTCGGTGTCTGATTCATCTGATTCATCATGTCCGTGTTAACTTATCGCTCAGATGTCCTCGCTCACGCTCTCACCATTCCATTTAACTAGGATCTTCTATTTCCACACTCTTCCAAGAATCATACAACAGCAGCATGTGAGTGGTTGCTGCAACACATTTGTCTTTGTTAGATGTGAAGTGGCTGGCTGACCTTCAGGCTATGGGGGGACATGAAAGAAATGAACACAGTATAAAATGTCACATTTTATGTAGTTGAATTTAGGCATGTTCTTGTATTATTCTCATAGCAACATCATCTGTGGATTTTGACATTAATCAGACCATAGTTCTGGTTGTCTTTTGGCTGATTTAGCACTGCCAGCTGACTTCTGGGAAAGACACAGGGAAACGATGGTGCCTCTGCAAGTTTTGGCTCAATAATGGCCTACAGTCAGCCACCTCCTGGCTCACATTTTGCTGCATGCACGGGGACCACTTCAGGCGTAGAGAGCAATGTGATTCTGGGCCAGATCCGGCTGCCAAATCTGGGCCGGAAAAAACAATGGAATCATGCCGGATCCAGGCCTGAATGTATTTGCAAGGTGGGAAGTAACTTTTTACTTAGTGAGTGTAGCTAAGTGTTTTTTGATTACTGATATGTATGTATAATTTACACTTTTTATTTTAATTACTTTCTTGATTAAGAAATTGGTGATTGGTGGCTGTAACCGAGCGTCATTTTAAAGCACGTAAATAACTGACAAAGCAAGCTGGCCAGGCTATTGATTCTTAGGACACTTTACACTGTTCCAGTGCTCCACTACTGCTCTTTACTGGCATTGATTCTTAGGAAACTTTACACTGTTCCAGTGCTCCACTACTGCTCTTTACAGGCATTGATTCTTAGGACACTTTACACTGTTCCAGTGTTCCAGAGTTCCACTCCACCTCTGTTCTATTTATTATTAATTTGTTCTCGAAAGTGCAATCTGTATTATTTCTGTGCAATAAATCTTAGATGTACAATATTATATAACGCTATAAGCTGTCCAAGGAATGTGCAACTACAACTGCTACCTCACCTGCCTATTGTCTATTGACTGTTTTAAAATATATAGTTTTATAGTCCTTTTTTCTTTATATTTAAGGTTTTTTCCCTTAAATCTGCACTTTATATATTTTAGCCTTATGTTTAGATATTTTAGCCTTGTTTAAATTGTTTTATATGTAGGAAGTGCCGTTGGATTGCTGCTCAATTTCGTTGTACACTGTGCAATGACAATAAACGCATCTTATCTTATCTTATATTAACACCCAGAGACCCTCTGTGTTGCCCGCCCCCTCTGTTTACATGAAATGGTTCGGTCCAAACCAGGCGCGAACGGTACTGGCTGGCAGTGAACTGCGAGTGAGGAGAGCTGCTGATCGTCTCAGCTCCTGAAAGAAAAACCGAAACAAACTCAGGAGAGAGAAAAGGAAGTGCGACAGTATGTCAGCCAGTTTTTCACGAAGAAAGTGTGGGTGTAGTCCGTGTAGTGTGTGAGTGGTGGAAATTAAGATTGTTAGTTTGGTCCACAGTGTTTCTTCACAGACAATTCCGAGTGTTTACATTTCTCTGCCTCTTCATTTTTAATGTATTCAGTGCAGACAGACTTTCAGCAGCCTGTTCATACTAGTTGAATCCGTGTCCCTGCCGCTGCCTGGTGCCAGACCCAGCAGATGCAGCTTCAGGCTCTGCAGCCCTGTCTTCTCATTAATGTCCACAGCCATACTAATGAACCAGCCCTGCTGCCAACTGAAGAAAAAGGTGAGCGGTATTGTGCTGAATGACATGTCAGTTGGCATGATTGCAGGAGGACCGTGGGAAGGTTTTATTTTTATTATTATGAAAACGACTAATGATAAAATGAATGTAATTTTCAATGAGAAGAATTTAAACAATGTAGGTTAGCTAGCCTAATTATTCTCCCACAACTCATTTTCAGATATAGCTGTGTTTTACAAACTCTTGTGTGGTGTAGTGTTTCTTTTATGTATTGAAGACACACAAGCATATGCCAGCATATTTGCAAATCAGATTAGTGAGTGTCCATTTTACAGCTTTCCATACACTGAGGGACTACCGTGCTAACGTTAGCTCATTTTGAAGCATCAGGTAAGATGCTGTGGCAACCAGCTAAGTAGCCAAGTTAGCGCTAAGGTTTTACACTGATGTTACCACCACATCAAATGTGATCCATTGTGCTATATATTCAAGGGGCCCAAAATCCTTGGTGGTGCCCCTGGTTACATTTAAGCCTCAGAGAAATACACACACACACACACACACACACACACATTTTCTAAGCCGGTGCTGGAGCCTATCCCAGCGGTGATCGGGCGGAAGGCAGGATACACCCTGGACAGGTCACCAGTCCATCACAGGGCCAGAGAAGTACAGATAAGACTTTTGCATTGGTTTGCCAGGCCTGTAACTAACTTCTCAGTCTGCTAAAGTTAACCACACCTATGGTGGACACTCACTCTGCTTTCAGGAACTGTTTATAAATAATAGATGCTGGAAACAAAATGTATGTTTTCAGTTGTAGCATAGATGTGTAAGTTGCTTGTATAAAAATATTAATCTTGCTCAAACACTTGAAATGATTAAAGCTGCACTATGTAAATTATGTGTATTTGGAGGCCTCTCTTGTGTAATGTTGGTTGAGCTTCAGCCCCCCTTTTCCGAGCAGATGTGATAATTGCGAGTGCATTGAGAGTGAATTCAAAGTGAGGATGTAAGTGAATTATGCGGTGGCTGTTTGTAATGAGAGAACAAAGCCATACCTGATCCAGCAAAGGCAGTGAAACATATTTTCCATTTTTAAAGACACATTAACCAATGTATTTGAGTGTTTTAGCTTTTATTTATTTAGTTGTAGTGATGACAAATGAAAGCTAAAATCTAAATGGCTGATATTTCCTGCTGCGTTATTATTTTCACGTTCCAAACCACATACCAGCACAATAAATAACATGCAAAAATAGCACAGCTACCATAATAAGTGCACTCATTAGTGTAGGAGGAGAAGTATTTGTTGATTAACGATCATTTATTGAGGTACATTATTGTTAGCTTTGTGTTTGCCAACTTTATAAGTCATTCTGTGTTTAAGGCACCTCAGTGCAACTGCAGCACCATGTAAGGTGGAATGGAAAATTTAAACGAGAAGCTGACATGAGCTTAAAATCTATGTATGAGTTTATTATTTAAGAGCTTTGGCAGTTTTGGTAGCCACTTTCATTTAGTTTTTTTTATAAAATATCACAGGAATATTCTGAACTCAGGAGATATACAGGTTATACAGATCCAGTTCACTGGTCTAGTTAATCTTCTCCTTGTAGCCTTTTCTGGAGACATATCTAGTGCGTCAGCATAGATGTAAATCTTTTTAGTGGTCATCCTTTTCTGTTTTGCTTGATTTTATCCACCTGCATCCACATGGATGAGACGAGCTCCATCAGGCGATGCAGTCTTCCTAATGATGTAATGAATACAGTGAGTAGTCATCATATCTTCATCAGTATAATGTTGATTTTGCATTTGAGAGCTAAACATCGAGCCGGAGCCACAAAATCTGACCCAACACTTCTGACTTTACAGGGCGACTCACGGCACCATATTTTAGCATGTTTTTTTTTTCTCATTAATGCTGCTACTTTCAACTTTAACAAATAAAAAAACTTATATAGTATAGTTTTAAGATAAAAACAAAATACAGGTTCTGCTCTGTTCTACCTGTCCTAGTTTTTATGGTTTCATATCAGTTTTATTAGGAGGTTTCTGTTACAATGGGATTCATCAGGACTTCTGTTGAACACCCCTAACTGAGAGTGAATATAGCGAATCGGTCTACAACATAATTTTTTCCTTTGTGTCCTGTAATGTACCTCTTGTTACCTTGACCACACAGACTGACCTTGACGGATGAGCTTGTTTCTGGAGCGTATTGAATTGAAAACGGTTCTGCTCACCAATCCGAGGAATGCTCTCATGGACCCAGGAGCTGCAGCATGACAGGAAGGCTTAGGCTGCCTTCTTCTGTAGAATAAAAAATCTCCTTTTGCCAGGCACATTTATGGAGTCAAGTCACCAATGCATTACAGTTCAAACATTGTACTCATCGTAACAGTTGTACACTTATTGATTTGTTTCAAAGAAGTGATGGCCAGAGAATTGCATTAATCAGCTGCTTTGTCATCAGAACGGCTCTGGCTGGTGCCTGAGTTGACACCATGTGTCAAATCTGGCTGTGACAAGTCAGAACAAATAAGTCTCTCATGTCTCAAAGGCACACTTATCACGGCCTTGTTCAACATCATAAACTAAACCTGACTGCCTGCTTTCTGCAAATCAATCTATTTCTTTTTTTTTTTGTCATGAATGTGAAATCATTAGGAGATTGACTAAATGATGAGCAGGAAGCGACAGTGATTAGGGGGGATGAAATTATAATTTTGCTGTCTTTTATTTCTTGTTAAGAAATCCTGTTAATAGATTTTGTTGTAATCACATGGTTAAGAGGCAAGAAAGAAAAGGCAATTGTTACAAAGACTGACTGAAATAGACAGTGTATGGGTAAAGTGTTCATCATGACAGCTGCTCACAATTGTGCAAAATGGTGATGATTTTCTTTTAATTAGAGGAGTCTATTATATTGCACTAGCAATAAGCATCATGTCAAATAGCTTCTTTTGAAACTTTGAAACTGAGTAACAAAGGTTCAAGGCTTTAATTTTATCGCTGCTTCTTTATTCATAATAGTGACACTATCTTTTGAATGTGACATGATGTGAGTCATTGCTTGCAAGACCCTCCCTTGTCTCACTTTCAAGCCGTCATGTGTTTGGATTGTTTGCTGTGCTATAACAACCTGTAGCACAGTTCTATTGCAATCCTCCTGTTTCAAATCTGATAAAGGTTATTATAGTCTGTAAAAAAAAAAAAAAAGTTTTAAGTGGATTGGGTGGATTTTTTTTAATTGGTTTAATTTGTACAGGTCATCATTTCCGCTATGAAATACTTTGGTTCGCATGCAGTTGTATCCAGGCCAACTAACTGGTTTTAGTTTGTTATTAACAGAAATTATGGGAATAAGTTAATAAAAATGAAGTTCTTTTGAGTACAAAGTTATTTTGTTAAAACTGAAAGCAGACTTAATTGACTACAAACTATTAATTGAGTTTTATTTATTTTAAATCTCTTTTAAATTTTAAATTAAAAATTTTAAAAATAATTTAAATATTTAAATAAATAAAATGTAAATACATTTTATGTATTTTAAATCTCTTTATTATCGTGCACTTTTACAATTAATTAGCTTTTCACCTCTACTTTGTCCTCTACTGTCACTTTAGACAGTACAGAGCTCAGTTCACCTGAGGGACGTTTCTGACAGCTCTTCTCAGTTCTCTCAGGCCCTCAACTGACTCTCCACTCTCTCCATCTTTATTGGGCATGCTTAAAAAAAGATTTTTCTTTAAAGAACATTGTTTGTAAATGGGATGTGTAAGTGTTTCAAAAGAGGTTCTATCCCAGTTTAAAGGTTCTTCCTTAAACCATTACAGGTGCAGCCTAATTTCTTTTTTTTCTGTATTCACTAATTTATATTTTGCGAATCTCTAAAAAGTAGAACTGAGGAACAGGGATGAGCTGGGGTGGCGGTGGAAAAACTTTGTCACTGGAAAAAGAAGGTAGAGATGGATGAATTTATGGGGCATTAGATCGGAAGGATGAAGGGTTTCACACTTTATTCATGTTGCTCGTCTTGTTGAATTGTTTTGCTGTTTATTATCGACCAGAATAGGATGAGTTTCTTGAGGATGAGGAGGAGATTTTGCCACTGTTGCCCTTGGCTTGCTCACTTGGGGCCTAGATTTTCTGCAAAGCTGCTTTGTGACCCTGCCAGTTGTTCTATAAATAAGTCTTGAATTGAATTGGAGGTTATTTGAACTTGCAGGTTGGGTTGGAGTAATGTAGAGCGTCTGAGAGGACCTTGTGACCCATTTCACAAGCGCTGTTCTATGGCACTGCACAAACAATCCTTTCTGGCTCCTTTATTTTTAATAGTGTAATATCTACAGTCAGTATTTTCTGTGTAATATCTACAGTCAAGTTTTCTGACTCCATTCTGTGATACAAATGCAAAGTTGTCCCAAATTGCACACACACAGGTCTGCGTGTGTGTGTTTGTGTGTGTGTATGTGCATGGGAGCGATGCTGTGGGACAGGATTACTGTGGGATTAATGTACATTAAAAAATCCTATCTCCCTGTTTTCATGGTAATCCTTCCATCACTCTAAATCCTGCGGTTTCAGCGGGGGCCTTAGTGGATTCTAATCTCAGAGCAAACGACAAGCCTCAAAAATGCCGCTTTCTCAGGTGACTCAGGTGACATGCATCTCATGTCCTGCCAATCCCAAACCACTGTTTTCCTGCAGAGAGAAATACACCCAACAGACGACAACACTCTTAGGTCACTCCTTCTGCCAAGTCAAGAAATGAAAGTGGATTAAAAACAATGAGATCTTGAATGGGACTAGATTAAGCAATTAGAACATAAAGTATAGTTAAACCATGAGATTAAAGTTCATGGAAAGCAAGGCTACACTCATTTTGACTGCACACCAACTTCTCCACAAACAGTCAAATAGTTCATTCATGTAATTGAGAAATTCTTTGTCCGTATATTTGTGTTAGACTTTTTTTCATCGGGAAACTACACAAGATCAAATGCTCCCTTCGTTTGATAAAAGGGCACTGATGTATTGCCTGAAGGATTCTGACTCACATCCAAGGCTGAGCTTGTCCTGTGACTGTAGCAATCCCCTTGGATTTAATTTTTATATATTTTAAATTCTTTATTGTTTTATAGGGAAAAAAATGCTAATTCAGCACTGTCCTCTCAGACCCTCAGGTTTTCCATCTCCATATCACTAAGAAGAAGAGAAGGACATATTGTGGGCAGTTGTCAGGTAGCAGACTAATTCCCAGTACAAGCTTCATACACAGATCTCCAAAATATTAACTTTATGGTACAAGGGGGAAAAATCCTATTTTTTAATGTAAGTTATTGTAAAGTATTTCTGTTGGTCCGTTGTGAAGGACAAATGCATTTAAATGACAGTGGTGAAGTGCTGTTAATTGCTGCCTATTATAATTTATTCATAGTATTTGAAATGTATTCACAACCGGCTTAATTCATAGGAGGTTCTATGAAATGGTTCTTATGAGTTAATATAATTCATATATTATTTATCAAATTTCACAGTAGAATGAAAAAATTTGGTTTTAAACTTCATTGTCTGTTAGAACCTAGCTGAATCTTTCTAGATGGTGGGCCATTATTTTAGCAGGAACTTATACAATATATGTCATACTTATATATTCATCATTTCTATATTCTGGGAAGCTGCTTTGTGACATCAGTTGTAAAAAGCACTATACAAATAAATTTGATTTGATTTAACGAATATTGTACAAGAAAAACATGTCCAAACAGAATGTTCTCAGTGTGCTTCTCCTGGATCTTTTCAAAGTCAGCATCAGCTGAAACTGAGCTAAATAACTGTTGCCCATTAGAGTGTGCAAAACACATTGCCAAACAGAGCAACATCTGGAAGAGAGCCATGTGTATCCAGGATAATCTAGATTTAACTACTACCCTACCGTTACAGTTAAAAGCATGTTTGTTACCTCCAGCACAAAATAAAACAGCAAGTGTTTAGTTGGATCAACAAATTAAAGGCTGAATAATGAAAATAATTTAATAATGAAAATGTGAAGGATAACATGGTACATTACAGATTACGGGTTGTTAGGTAAAGGTCTGTGCAAAAAAAGCATAAAGAGTTTCAAAATGTTACTGTGTTTTCATGCCACTTTCATTGGCTTTTATATGAAAATGGTAAGAATTTCAGTTTGCATTAGATTATCTGCTGTAAAAAGTGTTCCCTAATTACACAGCCATCACATTTATGTGTACAAATGCCCACATTTGCAAGAATTTGCAAGTGGCAACAGTTTCCTCCATACATATGTAGATAGTCGCAGTGTAAATACCAATAATCTTCTCTTAAGCCCAGGGACTAAACCTGTCGCACAAAAAAGAGAGTGCTGAGGTTTGCCACACTCAGCCAAGGTGTCATTCTTTGCCTTTTGATCATAGTTACATAACATTTACATTTACAGCATTTAGCAGATGCTCTTATCCAGAGCGACTTATAAGAAATGCTTTGTCTTTTAGAGAAAGTATCTTTCCTAGTTACCAATAGGTTAGAGAAAAAGACAGACCTGAGCTCAGATACTGCTAGATACAAGTCACTGAGGATACCCAGAAAAAAGGAACAGAGTTGAACACAGAACTCTGTGCCGTGCAATGCAATACAATGCAATACAGTAAACTACAATACAAAATACAATAAAATATAATATATAAGTGCAGAACAATATATTGCAAACAATACTTAACAAATTAAAATAGTGTTTTAAATTTAAATTCGTTTTTAGGCTTGTGATGTCACTGCCACTGTGATGTCACTGCCACTGTCACTGTTATTTTCTTACCTTTAACTTGTAGCAGCATTTTGTCCCTCAAATAAAATAAGAGCAGCTCACAGCATGCTTCATGCTCGTCTTATTTCAAAACCTTGGTTACTGTTTAAAGTGAAAATCACTGGGTTGGAAAGTTGTTATTGTGCAAATAGAAATGCATTATGTACTTTTTTTAATTAGTTCACCACTTTTGTGACCATTTGTAACGTGATTTCAGTGATTTTAAGCAAATTTCCAAAATGTTCATGAAGGAAAACGTGAATAAACACATTTTTTGAAGATGGCGTAATGCTTGCAACGTTTGCTGTAAGACAAGAGTGTCACTCACCATGCATGGCATATACAGTGAAGGGATTCAAACATCTATAGTCAAATGCAAAAGTTTTGGTGGCCCTGTTAAGTTGTTTTTTGTTGAATAATAAGTACACACCCTCTGCACATTTAATGTATTTATTTATTTATTTATTTTCTAAGCCGCTTCTCCCTCAGGGTCGCAGGGGGATGCTGGAGCCTATCCTAGCAGTCATCGGGCGGAAGGCAGGATACACCCTGGACTGGTCACCAGTTCATCGCAGGGCACATATATGTGAATCGACTGTGACAGTCATAACTTTAGCCAAGGTTAGAGACACTGGGCAGAGTGGGGCAGTGGCCCATTTAAGGAGGGCTGAAGTTGCTGTCCCTCTTCACTGTCCCTGTGCAAATGCCACAGGGACAAACTTCTGAGAGGACATAGTGCCAATCAGGCACTTTTCCTACTTTCACTTGAGTCACATTTGTGTCAGAAGTTGCATGGCGCATAACCTCATCATTTGATGGATAGCATCAAAAACACTGCAGAGTGAGTAGGTGCATCTCTGTGGAGAAAGGGAGGAGCTCTTCTGTGCCATAAGTAAGAGATGAAGATGGCAGTACTGGAGGTTAATCTGCAACAGGAGAATAAGACTAACAGGCTAACAGAATGGCTTCTGTAATGTTGGAGCTGGTCTGGGACGGTGCTGTATTTGACATTGTCATCAGTCTGATGACTGCTCACAAGGGGCACAATGCTTTTACAGCAGTGCTACAGGCCTGTGTTGACCGCGGCTCTGCAGCCATGAATAAACCACATCCATGTGCACCTCCTGGTGCTGGTTAGCTCAGATTTAGGACTGTATTTTTGGTACGTATCTTCTTCATGCATGTTTGTGGCATGCACAGTGAACTATTCCTTACTTTGCTTCTAATGTCAAGGAACCAGACAGACAAGCAACCAGATGGACTGAGATCCAGTATCTACCTTTAAAATTCAATACCAACCACTTGTCAATCTGAACACCCTACCAGGACGCCTTTGCCAAAGTGGAGGATATATAATTCTGTTGCTTCCTACAGCCTTTCATAACTATAAACCTATATGAAAGATGCTCCCACTTATATTCACCAACTGGCAGCACCTTGCCTCAATTTTTTTACCCAAATACCAAAGTACTGTGTTCTCTCTTTGTGAAGTAAGAGCTGGGTGAGAAATTATAGTTCTATGTTGTTCCTGAGCATGGAATATAGTGTATATTAAATGAGAATTTCACAGATTTTTCAAATGTTTTGCATAATTCAGACATTCAGAGTGGTTTGAGGGGAAACTGAGGGTAAAGGAACTGATCAACAAAATTCTTGACAATGGTAATAGGAACCAGGAATTTACTATCATTTACTATCCAAAATGTGAATCCACACTTGTTTTCTGTGCTTTTAAATGTAATGTTAAAAAAGATAAAATATTTAAAACAAAAACGCATTTTTACACACTGCATGGAATTCTCTGCCATAAATTGATGTTTTAGGCCAAAGTATAACAATATAACCAAAATAAATGGATTTATACTGTCATACATACAGCTGACAAGAAGTGTTATCAAAGGTTGTGGTTGTGCGTTTAGAAGACCTTTAGGCAGTTTGGTTCTGAATAGTTCAACTATGAATAGTTAATTTATAGTAGTAGTAAAGCTTGAGGAATATTCTCCATTTTTCATTTGGTGACTTCTTATAGGAGTTTGTTTTAGACTAATACAAGCTAGTTTTGCTTTGAATTTATCCACAGAAAGTCTTAGCTTTTTTTACATCACATTATTCTGTTTATTTGGCTTTATTTACAATCACTAAACACCCTGTTAAATTTCAAAGAAACAAATAGATGTTTTCCCTCAAAAAAAGAAAAACAAAACAACAACAACAAAAAAACAGTTCCTAAGGAGAGCTGCCCAGAACACTAGGGTTGTTTTCAGAGTTGTCACAATATTTCTATTAGACGTTAATCTGCACACAGAATATCCAAGGCTTAAGTAAAGGATGAAGAGGAAAGAGTAGGTTAAAAGGTGTGGACTGACATCTGTGGGCTTTAACTGATTAGACTATGCTTTAAATGCTTTGACACCCACACAATCTGTAAATACAATATGTAAAGAGTAAAGTATAGATGATCAGAAACTTTCTGAAGCTCATTTATTTAGCCTCTCAAGAATTTGCCTCCAGTCTGACTGTCAGCACCACCACAGCTGTTTGATCCAGTACCTGTCCAACTCTGTTTGTTTTATTCCCCAGAGCAACAGAATTCTAACATGAAGCCTGATTTGTGTTTGGTCTATTTCATTTCCTGTTGATCTACCTTATATACAAACCCCCCACACAATTGGAAAGCTCCAGCTGTCTCTAGTAATGTTTCACATTTATAAGTTATAGAGTTCATGAAAATATCAAAACTAAATCCATCAATGGGTTATGTATAGTTTACACTAGTTCACAGTTCACCTTTTCATACACTTGATATTTTATAAATGATAAGAATTTGTAAATGTTAGCATTATAAAATAAACACAGAAATGTAAAAAACACACAAACAATCCATATTTGCTTTTCTTGTACTTCCCTGAGGTCCACTTTTGATATTTGTATTGTTTTATGAACCAAAAACTCATCACTGATTATTTTGTCATGATCATTTCCAACCTCTCTTTGTCTTACAGTCAACAGGCTGTTTTTTGTTACTGAGCTTTTGAAGACTGATGTATGTAAATTACCTCTGTTTTGATTTGCTGCTCTGTATTGTGTCTCTTTTAAAAATAATTCATAGCTGAAAGACTTGTTAGTTCAATGTAGATTGACAAGCTGTATGCTGAATATTTGGATTTTTGTACATGTGTATTTTTTTGGCATTATAAAAAGAAAAATTTGTTTCCATATATGGATAAGGCTTCGAATGGTATATTTTGACACTTTAATAATGTTTTACATCAAACTTTGATATGGACCCTTTAATGCCTTATAAATAATCAATTATACATTTACTTTTTCTTATTTCACTCCCTTTCAGCTTTGGTAGTCAGAGATGAAATTAAAATTCCTCCAAATTTGTTCTTCAGAAAATTTTGAGTCCTTGACTGCCGTCACAGTGCAGTAGCTTGCAATTTCTGTCAGTGGGCCTTTGTGAAATGTACACGCAAGAAACCACATGAATTGTCAGTAGTGAGCTCCATTTAGCTCAGCCATGTAGCAATAATATGACATTTCACCAACATACACTATATTGTCAAAAGTATTCGCTCGTCTGCCTTCACAGGCGTATGAACTTGAGTGAGATCCCATTCTTAATCCATAGGATTGAATATGATGTTGGCCCATCCTTTGCAGTTATAACAGCTTCAACTCTTCTGGGAAGGCTTTCCACAAGAGTTAGGAGTGTGTTTATGGAGTTTTTGACCATTCTTTCAGAAGCGTATTTGTGAGGTCAGACACTGATGTTGGACAAGAAGGCCTGGCTCCCAGTCTCTGCTCTAATTCATACCAAAGCTGTTCTATCGGGTTGGGGTCAGGACTCTGTGCAGTCCAGTCAAGTTCTTCCACACCAATCTCACTCATCCATGTCTTTATGGACCTTGCTTTGTGCAGTGGTGCGCAGTCATTTTGGAACAAGAAGGGCCCATCCTCAAACTGTTCCCACAATGTTGGAAGCATGAAATTGTCCAAAATCTCGTGGTCTGCTGAAGGATTAGGAGTTCCTTTCAATGGAACTAAGGGCCGAGCCCAACTCCTGAAAAACAACCCCACACCATAATCCCCCCTCCACCAAACTTAACACTTGGCACAATGCAGTCAGACAAGTACTGTTCTCCTGGCAACCGCCAAACCCTGACTCATCCATTGGATTGCCAGATGGAGAAACATGATTTGTGACTCCAGAGAACACGTCTCCACTCTAGAGTGCAGTGGCTGTGCTTTACACCACTGCATTTGACACTTTGCATTGTGCTTGGTCATGTAAGACTTGGATACAGCTGCTCGTCTATGGAAACCCATTCGATGGAGCTCTCTATGCTGTTCTTGAGCTAATCTGAAGGCCACATGAAGTTTGGAGGTCTATAGCGACTCTGCAGAAAGTTGGCGACCTCTGCACACTTAAGATTAAGTGACCCTTATTAGTCCCACAATGGGGAAATTTCACCTCTGTATTTAAACCATCCATGAAGTGAAATGCCACATACACTCTAGTGAGCACACACACACTAAGGGGCAGTAAGCACTTGCCCGGATCTGCAGCACCCAATCTGCAGCGCCCGGGGAGCAGTTAGGTGTCTTGCTCAAGGACACCTCAGTCATGTGCTGTCAGCTCTGGGGATCGAACTGGCGACCTTCCGGTCACGAGGCTGGTTCTCTAACCTCCAGCCCATGACTGCCCTATGCGCCTCAGCATCCGCTGACCCCGCTCTGTCATTTTACGTGACCTACCACTTTGTGGCTGAGTTGCTGTCATTCCCTTTGCTGTCATTCCCTTTGCTGGCATTTCACTTCCACTTTGTTATAATACCACTGACAGCTGACTGTTTACTAGCGCACAAGTGGCATCATATCACAGCACCACGCTGGAATTTACTGAGCTCCTGAGAGCGACCCATTCTTTCACAAATGTTTGTAGAAGCAGTCTGTATGCCTAGGTGCTTGGTTTTATACACCTGTGGCCATGGAAGTGATTGGAACACCTGAATTCAAAGATTCGGTTGGGTGAGTGAATACTTTTGTCAATGTAGTGTGCCATAATGGGGTTCTAAGACATTTGTGGTGATAATGGCCAATTCACCAGTTTAAAGGATGAATATTTCAGAGCATGAGCTGACCGAAGTCAAGGTGAATATGAGATGGGATGTGGCCATTCTGTGTCATTTAAATCTAGATTCTGCTCCTGATTTAACCTTACTGTCCCTCTCAGTGTGACAGGCGAGCAGCTGTCTCTGTGGCTATATGCGCGCTTTCAGGCGTGAAAAATTGCCTTTAAATCCAGTGTTATGCGTGCTACATATGAGGTGACAGCTTTGGTAACAGGATTGCTGAGCTCTTTAGTGAGGAGTGCTGAGAGACACACAGCAGAGTGGATTATTAGCAGCGTGAGCAGCAGCAGGGACCAAGCAGGGTGTCTGGCATCCTGGGCAATGCCATGAATGTTTTATAATCACATGAAGGGCACAAAGCTTAACATATGGCTGGGCACCAAGAGTGACAATGTGTCCATCTGTTGAAAACAAGTTTCTGAAAGATTACATCATACGATGCAAGATATATATGATGTAGGATAAGAATAAATGATGTGATCGTTAACATCTGGAACTGGTGACTTAAGCTTGTGCTTTCATTGCTGGGCAAATGCCTCTCTCTACTCTACATCATACCTGGGAGACCAAGAGAAAGAGAGGTATCGCGTTGGCGTGACTTCAGTGTAGGCAGGCATATTCACCAGACACGTTTATCTCAGTGTCTGGGCAGTACAGAGAGAGTCTTTTGGTGACAGAGAACATCTTTTCCACTTTTGTATGAGCTGTTTGTCATTTCATCATCTTTTGATGGAAAACCAAATTATCCTTGCTAATTTTTTAATAAAAGATTTTGATGTAGTACTTAAAAGCTGTTAAAGTTTCTCCAGTTCAGACAGTCCATATTAAAGTCCAATTAAACGTCAAAAACGTTTTGAATCGCCCATTTTAAAACATTTTCCCTTTTTTTTCATGATATCACAGAAAGCAATGCGTACCCATTTATCCGTCTGTGTAGCCTACAGCACATTAGCCTTGCTAATTAGCCTACATTAGCCTACATTAACCCTGGTAGTGTTTTAGTCTGGACTGTTTTCTGTATGAGGTGCAATACATGGCATCCAATCAGAGAGCAACTCATTTTCATATAT
Organism: Pygocentrus nattereri; assembly: GCF_015220715.1. Taxonomy (NCBI): domain Eukaryota; kingdom Metazoa; phylum Chordata; class Actinopteri; order Characiformes; family Serrasalmidae; genus Pygocentrus; species Pygocentrus nattereri. Next base: position 28,560,873 of record NC_051223.1, on the reverse strand, counting down.
CATTTCATATAATTTCTTAAGGTCTTAAAGGCATAGTAAAAAAATGCCTGGTTATTTCAAAAGGATAAAGATTTATTTTGTAGTGACCTGTATGTTCCTGTCCTACTGACCAATTTGTTCAAATAATCCTTTTATTCCATTTCATGGCACCATGACCTTAGTCTTCACATGATCTTTGTTATATTGAAAACATGCATTTTTTTTCTCCATGTGAGATCCATTTGAATAGATATATGTATCCCTTCCTTGTATACCTCTTTCTTATTGTATGACCCTATTTCTGAAAAAGTTTAAATGCTGTGCAAAGTAAATAAAAACAGAAGGCCCCTGTCCCAACGTGTTTTTGGCATTAAATTTCAAAGGCACTTATGAATCTTAATGTGGGGGTTATTTACACTTTCAAAGGTTTTTTAACACTTACGCATGCATTAGAAGGTTCTTTAGGGAACCAAAAGTAGTTCTTCCATGGAAAATGTATTTTTGACAGTAACTTGTTATGTATGCCAGTGATCTTCATATAGCTGCTAATCTGTTAGTCAGTACTTTTACCTCATATTTAATTGCCTTAAAGTTCAAATGTTGTATTTTGGAAAAAGTGAAGCTTCTTTTTTATGAAAATGTAAGATATTGTCACTCTGATTCTCTCTTTTTGTCCAAGGGTTAAGGAATTCTCTGAAGCCATACTTTTACTGGTTCCTAACAGGTTGTTCCTGTCAAGGCAGATGGTAATTAGCCTTACTAACTCTTAAGGTCAAACATAAATGTCCAATTAGCAGGTCGGGGCCTCATTTTCTCTTAAACACTTCTTGGCATCTCAGTGCTGTGCCATGTTTTGCTGACTGCTGCTGAACATAGAACAAAGATTGTTCTCTCACCATCCTGTCAGTTGTCAGTTGAATTGTCTGCTTTGTATCTCCTACTGTCCATCAGCACTCGAAGCAGACTTGTTAATTTTTTGATGGTTCATTTTCTTTTAATTCATGGTGATCTCAGCTTAACAAAGCTGAAGAAAATGAGTTTTGTGACCTTACAAGTTCTGGTACCCTTACAAGTACCCTAATCATGACTGTATATTTCTGGTGTGATAAGAACTGACGGCTAACTGGTGTTCTGAACTCATTTAGAAACAAACACGGTTTCTTCCAATTGCATTCCATCTGTTTTTTCTCATGGCTTTATCTACACATTGAGCAACCAGTCTTATGACAACAAAGAAAAAAATCTGAAATGGAGCAAAAGGATAAGTCTCAAGGAAGCATTGAATAGCCTCTCATACACAAACAGCTTATACAATGCTAGATTTCAGAACACATAACTCTATAAATCTCCCTTTATCCAGTTGAAGAAACAAAGCCTTTCTGTGTAAGTGAGCCTTGTCTTGCTCTACTTTCCCCATATTCCCAAGTTTACATCATAAAACCGCCACTGTTCTAAATACCCTGGGGTGACCCAGGATACTTTTTATCTACATCCTACTATCTGCAGTAGCTGTCTGCTGCCTTGGAGAGAGCTCTTTAGTGCCAATAGTAATCGAATTGTAATAATCAAAACTAGAACATTTTGGACTCACAGGGCAACACGGCTTTAATCTTCATCACTCTGAGCACTGAGGGATAAAGAGGTATAAAGTTGATGACACCATGAAGGTATGGGCCAGAGTCGTTGAAGCAAGGCTTAGGCGAGAGGTTCAGATCAGTGAGCAGCAGTTTGGTTTCATGCCCAGAAAGAGTACCACAGATGCAATTTTTGCGTTGAGAGTGTTGGTAGAGAAGTACAGAGAAGGTCAGAAGGAGCTACATTGTGTCTTTGTGGATCTAGAGAACGCATATGATAGGGTGCCAAGACAAGAACTGTGGTACTGTATGAGGAAGTCAGGTGTAGCTGAAAAGTATGTAAGGGTGGTGCAGGACATGTATGAGGATAGTGAGACAGTGGTGAGGTGTGCAGTTGGAGTGACAAATGGTTTCAAGGTGAAGGTAGGGTTACATCAGGGATCAGCTTTGAGCCCCTTCTTGTTTGCAATGGTGATGGACAGGTTGACAGATGAGGTCAGGCATGAGGCTCCATGGGCCATGATGTTTGCAGATGGCATTGTAATCTGTGGTGAGAGTAGAGAGCACATGGAAGAGAACCTGGAGAGGTGGAGGTTTGCACTGGAGAGGAGAGGAATGAAGGTCAGTAGAGATAAGATGGAATACATGTGTGTGAATGAGAGGGAGGCAGGTGGAAAGGTGAAGATGCAAGGAGTAGAGGTCGTAAAGGTGGATGACTTCAAATATCTTGGGTCAACCATCCAGAGCAATGGACAGTGTAGAAAAGAGGTGAAGAAGAGGGTGCAGGCAGGATGGAGTGGGTGGAGACGGATGTCAGGGCTGCTGTGTGACAGAAGGACAGCAGCAAGAGTGAAAGGGAAGGTTTACAAGACAGTAGTGCGTCCTGCTATGATGTATGGTTTGGAGACTGTGGCTCTGTCTAAAAGACAGGAGGCTGAGCTGGAGGTGGCGGAGATGAAGATGCTGAGATTTTCGTTGGGAGTGACAAGGATGGACAAGATTAGAAATGAGCAGATCAGAGGGACAGTGAAGGTGGAGTAGTTTGGAGATAAAGCCAGAGAGGCCAGGTTGAGATGGTTTGGACATGTGTTGAGGAGGAATAGTGGATATATTGGTCAAAGAATGTTGGAGATGGAGCTGCCGGGTAGAAGGAGAAGAGGTAGACCTCAGAGAAGGTTTATGGATGTAGTGAAGGTGGACATGGAGAGGAGGCAATGGATAGGGCAAGATGGAGGCAGATGATCCGCTGTGGCGACCCGTAAAGGGAGCAGCCGAAAGAAGAAGACGACTCTGAGCACTGAGGGAGTGGGTCAGTTAGTTTGCATTACCCTGTTAAACACCATCTGTGTGTACACAACTTTATATTAGATTCACTAGATTGAACAAGGGATAAATAAACCAATGTTAAAAGCTAAAAAAAGCCATTCATTTGCAGTTTTTGTGACACCAACACTGTAAAAGGTGCTTTTCATTGTTTCATCCATTTCCTAATAATTGCTACATACTTGAAAGTAAAAGTGCTGAAAGGTGTTCTTCAGAGCGATGCCATAAAATAACTACTTTTGGTTCCCCAAGAACTTTTCAATGTTTCTAAAAAAAAGGTGTGTCTGGATAAAGTTTACAAACCCTTGACATAATGTAAAGATTCTAAGAAGAACCCTTAAATTGGTGCTTGACCAGTGGCTTAGCATCTGAGTATGCAGGATATGAATTTGCATATGGGCTCGTGTTTTGGGGGATGCTGAATCACTTCTGCTTTGTGTTTGTAATTAATGCTTAATTGCCTCCGCTTCTTATCAAAACATAATTCACCATAATTACGATCATGATTAGCAATCTCCACTATCTGGCTTTATGTTTCAGTGTTTTCTACAAATGAATTCCTATATGAATTTGAAGCTCCACAAACTGTGGAGATTTGTTAAAGATACTACATAGCCTGACAGATCATCGGTCTTCTGTTTCTTCTGTTTCCTCTTATTTGAATTTCAATAAACTCAAAGGGCAACCAAGATACTTACCTTTTTAAGTTAAGGCACTGAATAATTTTACAGTGCACTCATTTCCAAACCTCAACAACAAATAATAAAGAAGGTCAAATTTGTGTGGTAAACCTGCATCAGCGAAAAACACACACACACACACACACACACACACACACCTTAAACAAAGACACTATGTTTGCTCAAAGATAAGCCATTCATTGTTTTGGTGAAGTTTCCACCATCCTGACACTGGCTTTTTTGTGGCTATAATAAAAGCCTGTGCACTTGAATTTTGCTGTAGAAGTTTTGGTATAATATTGGAATGAATTCTAACTGGGTTAGAATTCCCTCTAAACTGGCTTTGATTCTCCATATAAGATGATGATAAAGTTAACTTGACTTCATCGCTGAATGAGATGTTTAATTAAGTGAAATGAACATTTTGAAACACTCTTGTTGGTAAGCTGAAATAAACGTCTCATCACTAAATGTACAGTTATTGGGCTTTTGTGCCGGTTTTCTGTTCATTTCACCTTAAGGGTAATTGTCATGCTAAATTTTGTTATTGAAGGATGTTTTATTTAAGAGTGCATTATGATGCATCAGTATGAATGTGGCATGAGATATCAATATCACACTGTTTACATCCACAGCAGTCTCCTTCCACTGCTGTGTTTTGTTGGATGGCCAGCTGGTTAGAGTCCTGTTGTTTGTCCTTTTTGTACTTTTTGAGCTTTCACCTCTATTTCCAATCACTTGTTGAGGAGCGTGTCACTGCTGTTCATTAAAACTCTGGAGAGAGGGAGGGACAGAGAGAGGGATAGGGGGAGAGAGAGAGAGAGAGAGAGAGAGAGAGAGAGAGACTGAGCATGTGCGGCTCCCTAACATATACTGATATGCATGCAGTGGAGACCCACGCTGGAGGTGGGGGTCTGAATAGCTTAGCCGGCGATAAGCTGAGCTGAACTTGAGTTAGCCTAACTGAGGCAGCACGTAGCCTTGCGCGCGCTCTCACCTGCTCCAGCACACGGACCCACTCACCCCACGCGCATGCTGGCACCGGCTAAACTTCCCACTCACCGGAGCCACGGAGAGGGAGAGAGCGAGCAGGGCACTTTACACACTCCCCCCACGCCCCCCTAACCCCAACTCCAACCCACCACCATCACCATCACGACCACCGCCACTTCTGCTTTCCTCTCTTCCCACTGGAAATGACGAGTGATGCTCCAGTCAGCCTGAGCCGGGCTCTCTGATCATCTCCTGTGCTGAAGTCGCGCCTGCCTGCTTCTCGGCGCCATGAGCACCGCGCTGTCCACGCCGCAGCCGGACAGCAGCAGCACTGCCGGCGCGCCCTGGAACCACAGCGGCGCCAGCGCGTACAAAAGCGCCGCGCTACCCGAGCGCGCAACCTCGGTAAGAAGCGCCATCAGTCTCTCGTACCATACTTGCTTGTCATTGGCTGAGACAGGAGTCGCTGATGATGTCCAGTTTGTTGGTAAAATAGTATTACTGTACGGTTAAACGTGCGTATTCAAACAGACGCTCCATCTCTGATGCCTGATATGGTGGTAATGTTCTAACAACAAACTAGATGACCGTAATGAATGAAGCAATAAAAGATGGTTCTTCAAGAGTTCTTTAGTAAAGGCAGTAGTTCTGTTTAAAACCACGAGTTCAATGTACAACCATTTCCTGTTTGAATGGTTCTTTGCATGCTGAAATAGTTCTTCAGACTGATGTAGAACGTGTAAGGTTCTATAAAGAATGATTCTTCTGTTGTTACAAGCTTGACATTGCAATAATAGAAGAACCCCTTTGGTGCTATATGGATCAGTTTTCAAAAAAAGTTCAGTATAGAACCACAGCTCATTCTCCATCAACCTGAAGAACAATTTCACCATACAAAGATCCATTCAAGCATGAAATGGTTCTACACAGATCTCATGGTTCTAAACAGAACCACTGCCATCACTAAAGAACCCTTTGAAGAACAATTTTTTTTGAGAGTGTCGAATTTTCAGATGTCTTACTTAGTTGTGAATGGGTGATGTGCAAGTTGTTAACCTGATGGTATTAATGTTTTACCATCAGATTAAATAAAAGTGAGTGTAGCATGGATTAGTACAGAGATGCGGTATAGTGAGTTTTGAAATGCAGTCTCAATCTTTGATATTTGGCTGATATAGGAGCTTATAACATACTAATGTTTACCGACAAACTAGATATGAGAAAAGGTGGAATGAACTGAGAAAGGTGAGGCATGTCAGACTTTTAAACGGAGACTCAGTCTGATATGATGGTTATCATTGGCTGATGGGGTGCTAATGAGTTGGTAATAACAGTTTTATTGCTTCCTGATGGACTCTTAGTAGTGCAAAGTGTGCAGTTTGTTAGGGACCCTCCATGTAGGGTGCTTATAAAAAGCCTCCAATCGTATACGAGGCTGTAGAGATGAATCTGCAGCTGCAGAGTGAGTTCAGCTACACTGAGAAAAACCAGTGGTTCATGATTAATGTGTGGCATGTGGTTGCACACAAATGAAATATGATCTAGGAAAACAACCGGTCTATTATTATATGCCTGTTTTCCCAGGAATTCATTATAGATTATATTCTGTATTCATGTGCAAACATTTTAATCATGTAAATTCAAAATGTCATTTTTTTCAGCGTGAAGTGATCAACTTTCTCACAGACATCAGCATCAAATCAAGTACTAATTTCAGTTAAACTGCTTCTTATCTATATTTCTGTGCTGAAATATGTTCAAATGTGCTTTCACATTGGGTTCTGTATCTATTTAAAGAAGATCTGATCCCCTTCATTTCTAAGTTGGCTCTCCACTTGGGTAGGGCAGTAGATAAAGTGCTAAAACTATCCACATTTTAATGCATTGCCATTTTACCATTGTCAAAGCTAATAAAATATACACATTTGTAATATTTTAAATCGCTGTCGATATGCACAAAGGAACAGGCCATCACAACATACTTATTAAAAGTAAACCCTTAATGTTTTTGAATAGTAATTATTACATCATTATACTTATCATGAGCTTTTTCTGATGAATTACATTAAGAAAAGCAACCAAAACTACAATGAAGTCACTGGCTGAGAGAATTGCTGTGCAAAGCTTAAGTCTCACTTGTCTCGCCTGTTATCTTTCATATTTAGGTTATAGTTGTTAGAAGAGAGTGCACTGAAATGAAGCCTGTAGTTTGTGAAAATGCATTCAAGCTTATTCTATGCTAAACCCCTGCATGAAACTGCCTTCTGCCAAATAGTCATTACCATATAGTCTGGAGGAGCTGGAATGTGTTCTTCTGGAGACTAACAGAACTGTAGTGGCCGATTGCCTTGTTGCATTCAAAGCTCATGTGCATATTCTCCATTGAATTTAACCATGGAAGTTGTAGGAAAACCCTTTACTGTGCAGACCAGGCACCTTACATGTAAAAGAGAAAACTTGACAAAGTTTCATTTTTTCATTTGCAAAATCTGTGTTTTACCTGAGTTTAAAAGGTCTAGAATTGTAGAGATTAGCTCTTTGCTCCTTCAACGTAGTGTCAGTTTCTTCACTTACATTTGAGTTCTAACCACAAGAAACAGGTTTCTTAGATGTATGCATGTTCCATGACTTGTGTTTTTGATCACTCTTTTGTGGTGTAGAATAGCTCGTCCCATTACTTGTTCGTTGCACATGCATTGCTTAAGAAGAAGCTCAGTGAAACGTCACCACTTCATTTTGCACGCACTGTCCCTCTTGGTTTATGTCGCTCTCTTGCTCTGGGGTGATTACTGTAATGTGCAAGTGTATGAGTAAGGGTGTCAGACTGAGGTCCAGTCAGCTTAATGTTTCTCGTTTGGCAGGCTGCTGACATGCTGTGCATTGGGTCTTAGAAGTGGTTCCTCAGACATCTTCTGAACTGGAGATGTTAACATGCAGCCCTCAAACAACTATTCCTGTAGTAGTAGTAGTAATAATAATGATAATAATAATAATAATAATAATAATAATAATACACTGAAAGAAGATTTTGTCATTCACCCCCCCAAAAATGTACTTAACATGGCAATCTTGCTTTTAAAATGAAGCAAAGCAAAATAATTGCTCAGATGGGTTAGAACAATGTTCTTTATCAATCAAGGTCCTTTTCCAAGGGTAAGACAAAGGGCAGAACTCACTGAGTGATTTTCTTATGGTTCTAATATCAGCCCGATCACAGTCATTGGTGGATTGCTCGCTAGTATTTCAGTCATGTCAGAGATGTATTCAGAAGCATGGAGTTCTAACTGATGACTCATATAACTCCAATGAAAGAGGCAGAGTGGATATGTAAAATGTAATGCATGGTAACTGAATGCCTCTTCCTCTCTTTCAAGTGACATAATTACAAGGAGCCAAAAATATGGTAATACTGTTTTACCAACAAACTATGTAAGAGGAAGTACGCCATGAATCAAGCCTGGTGGCATAACAAGGGTGCTCACTAGCACTGGGGGCTACAAGGTGACCAGCCTCCATAACATCTTTGTTGGTTTTTGATGCTTATGAAATTTTGCAACCATGTTTCATGAATAGCTAGGATAATAGATTTCAACCATTAGCCTTCCCCAGAGCATTAACTTACATGATTTTTTAAATTCTATTGATAGTCATTTTTGTGCCATTTTTTGCATGGGGCCCTGGATCATGGTTGCATCACTGATCAGGTCAAAGATACAGTGATACAGTTTAGAAAAGAGTTTTCAAACAGTTCACCAAACAGTTCCTTCAGATCTTGGCCAGCAGTGATAACAACAAATTGTTAGGCAATTTTAGGTCCGTTTGATGCTTTCCCTTCATTTTAAACTCGTTCACACATAAGCCTATGATAATTAAAGTGCTAAAGCTGTCCTTAACATTTAGATCACTGCTGAATGATCCAAGTGCCCTTGCAATTAATCGAACTGAACTCACTTTACCTGCAATTACAATTACAGCTTGTTAAATTTGGCAAATTGTAATAGTTGTATACGAAATGGTTGTGAACACCGATACATTTGCTTTCTGACTTAATGCAGCATCAGGTTTCATTACATAATTGCTACTGTGGTTTTCTCATAGCATATGTTTCCAGCCTAGTCAATCCTCTTTGTAGCAATCCTCTGACAAATGTTTTCATGAAAATATTGAACGTGATTTAAATATAAAAGCTGATGTGTGAGGACCATGTATTATTCTAAACCAGGTCTCAGCTAAGATAAACCATGTATGTGGAAGAGAGGCTGAAACAGAGAGAGATCACATTCAGAGGAGATAGATTTAGGAGGCAGGATACAGTGGCCTGTGTAAAGCACATTGTTTTTTCTGGATTGATCTGTCAGTGTCATGGCAGTGCATGGCAATGAGCTGACCACTATTCTCCAGCACCTTAGAATTCTATTCTCTTGTCTCAAAAGAACTAAATGAATGTACTGAATTCCAATAGCAAGTCAAATGAATCAGCCAGTGAACATGGCATTTTAATCTCTGTTTGGTAACACTTGGTTGGATGGATGGTCCGTCATAGATGCTTTGTGGGTGTTTTAACATTCAAAAATCTATTTAATGTAAGTAAACTTGAAGTTGCTAGTGAAGAATTCTATTAAATCCATCCCTAACTATGAACCTAAACCTAACTCTAACCCTAAACTCAGAGCAAACCAAACACTTACTCCTAAATCTGAGCCCAACCTTAATGTTGTTAATAACCAGCTATCAGTATCATCAAAAAGTTTGTTAGTAATTTAAATATCTGTAGATCATCTATAGGGGACCATCCAAATAAAGTGTGACCCTCTATTTAGATAGATACACCATACTGTGCAAATCTCACAGACCATTATTTCATTGAACTTCCAGTCAAAGAGTCCATTCTAGCTTGTACTACTTATTCATTTTTTCAGTGTATTCTTGAGGATATTAGATATAAGATAACCCACATGCATAAAAAGGAGAAAGTAAAATAAGTTAAAAAAAAGAGTTTTCAAAACTATATATATATATATATATATATATATATATATATATATATATATATAATATAGAAATATAGGGTTCCTAACAACCATGCAGGACCTGGAGGCCCAGTAAAACTGTCACCATCAGATAAACTGCCGAAAAGAAGAAAATCAAGGTCCATTCTTGCTTCAGATCTGGAAAAATTCACTGGAAAAAATGGTTTTGTCCATCCTTCCACTGCGAGAGGACAACTCATCAATGTGAGAAGCAGAAAATACAAGACTTAACTGAGGTGTGGATACATATCCCTGCAGATTTCTCCAAAAAAGAGAAAGCAAGACTCTCAAATTCTTTGTTAACATGTATGTCCTGATGCTGAAAAATGAATAACTTGTACTTAATGGGCATTTTAAGTGGAAATTAAATAAAAGACGAGTGGTCTCTTACTTTTGCACAGTACTGTACAATTTCAGTTGCAAAAATTGTGCATCTTTAAAACCGGGAACATTCTTTCAAACCGGAAGTTCTTTCAAATAAAAAGTGTTCAAAGTTTGTCATATGTGGTAATGAAAGTGTAATAACACAGGTGATGGAAATATGAGGGAAATATAACAAAGTGGATTCCACTTGTAGAGCTGCTGTCAGAACAAAATCTCATATCTCCAAATAGGTAACTTTACATGAAAATGACTAAACATTCTGTGCTTATAATGGATTGAATGGATAAATATATTGCATGACAACAATGTTATGCTGCTCCAAGTAGGATGCCACCTAAACTTGACATGTTGTTTTGTACATATGCAGTTATTATTATTTGCGTCAGCTTTTACAATTTGAAGAGTTGCTCTTGTTTGATTGAATTTGAACCTAGAACAAAAGGAAAGTTAAAATGATATTTTGTTTCTAAGAATATAAATTGATTCTGGATCCTGAGATGTAAAACTGAGAACGACTGGGGTTTTGTCTGATAAAAAGGCATTGACTGAGAGGCAACAATGCTGAGATCAATGTGCTTTCTTCAGCCAACCTTAGAAAGTGGACAAGAAAGAATGAACAGCTTCAAGGAAAAAAAAATTGCAGAGTGAAATGTTTCATTTTTGAAAAGCATGATTAGGAAGCCCTCTTTCCTTACTGTGACAGGTAAACGTGTGGAAAAGTCAACACTGCGCTTTTTCTTCCCTCTTTATAAATCTGAAGGTGTTTATTAGGAACTAAACTACAGGCACTAACCAGCTTGTTTACTGTGGAACACAGGTAGCTTTATAAAGGGGTGCAGTGCTTTTAGCATGTTTTATGTTTCACTCTATGACAACAGCACACAAAGAATGATCAATGTAGCGGCCTAAAGCCAGGCCTAATTTATTCTAAACCATGTCTCCAATACGTTTAAGCACTGATGACTTTGCCTTGCCCTTGAAGTCCCCTAGAAATTGGTTTGTCCTTTATTTTTCAAATTTACTTTGATAAACCACATCAGAATGCACATTTATGTTTGACAGCCATGCTTACCATTACTTATCTGTACTGGCGCTGTGCATAAAGGCTGAACCCAAAGAGATATGCACTTGTGATAGGATCTCAGTCTATGCAGTTGCATGAAACAAGACAGATTGTTGTTTTCTCAGCACGCGCTAAGGACAGCCCAGTTCTTCACATGTTGTTGTGGTCAATAAAGCACACATCACCCTAAACAGGTGTACATCTATCATAATCAATGTTTGGTTCTTTTTTGCTGTTGGTTAGGAGTTGTTAGGAGTACAATTATACCAGTTTATATTAGGACTCAGCATGGTGGACAGCTGATTGACCCCCACTAGAGCCCTGCCTAGTTTTTTTAATGTATGATTATGTAACCTCAATCCAGAATAGGCACTAATTCACCTTGCTGCAGACAGAGGGCTCCCCCACCTCTCTGATGCTCTACCATAAAGTACCATGAATGAGTGCTGATGTGTCTGATGTCAAAGTCCTCCAAGCTAATTATCATTTAACCATACCTTAAGCCATGCCTTCTTTCTCTCAAGCCTTATTACTCATTTTTCTAGAGTACTACTGGAAAGAAGACATCAAACATGATGAATATTTTACTTGTGAGATTTCATTATTTTATTCTCTGAACAGCAGGAATCTATAGACCACTAAAAAATACAAGTGCCAAAAAGGGTTACCTGGTGTAATGCCATAGAAGAACCACTTTTGTTTCCCTGGAGAGTCATGCGGCAGCACGACTCGTCTTCAATCTGCTCAAGTTCAGCCACGTCACCCCATTGCTGTGCTCCCTTCACTGGCTTCCTGTAGCTGCGCGCATCAGATTTAAAACCCTAATGCTTGCCTACAGAGCCAAAAATGGACCAGCCCCTACCTACTTGATGGCAATGGTAAAATCTCGAACTGTACCATGAGCCCTTCGAGCTTTGAGTACAGCTCGGCTTGACCCGCCATCCTTCAAGGTGCACGGAAGGCAAGCGTCGAGAATGTTCTCTGTACTGGCACCCAGGTGGTGGAATGAACTCCCACTGGCTGTCCGAACAGCAGAGTCTCTTGCTGTCTTCAAACGCAGACTGAAGACTCATCTCTTTACACAGCACTTAAATGAGCATTGAACTATAAGCTGACCTTATTTTATTTATTGTATTGTATCTTATTGTTATTGTATTGCATTGAATGGCACAGAGTTCTGCGTTCAACTCTTTCTTTTTCTCTCGGTGTCCGCAGTGACATTTTTGTTTCTAGCAGTATCTGAGCTCAGGACTGCCTTTTTCTCTAAGCTATTGGTAACTAGCAAAGATACTTTCTCTAGATTGACAAAGCACTTCTTGTAAGTCGCTCTGGATAAGAGCGTCTGCTAAATGCTGTAAATGTAAATGTAAATTAGAGCCTTTCAACTGATCATTCCTTTAAAATCATTTCTGTAAATGAGATGTTTTAAAATTTTACTTCTGTGAAAGGCCTATTATTCAGTAACTGCATGGAATAAATGTAAAAAAAAGGTTGATGGCTTTTGTAAAAGCTTCCCTCAAATTAGCAGAACATGTGTTTTATGGTCATAATACTAAATCCTTACTCTTCCAATTTACTGGGGAAATACAATTCTACATTCATATGCACTCATTATACATTAAATATATTAATAAATAATGTTAGATATAATGATGTTTTAATAAATAATTAAATGGAAACATATTACTCATAACAGTCGTATTTGCTCTTGAATATTGGAACCAGTGAACATCAATAAATACATAATACACAGTTAAGCCATCATGAAAAGGATCAATTAGATCCTCAACCATCAGTGAACAGATTTATTTAAACATGTGAACAAAAGACTGTTTTATTATGTTTGAAGGCTTCTGTTAATACTAACAGGTTCTGTTGATATTCGGTAATGATTTTGAAAGAGTTCAGTTTCCAGTGACCTCAGATGAAGGCATTGCATTCCGCAGGTCTTGAACAATTCTCAATCCACATTTACCAGAGACAAGATGAAGTCCACCTTAACCTGAGACCGAGACATGACTGAAACCAGCCTTGAGACCTAGAATGGACTCAAGTGCTTCAACACTAATGTGACCTAACAAAGTCAATAATTCATAGAATTTAATAGTTTGTGGCATAAACTACTGTTTTGAACAAGAAAACGCACAAATAGGAATCCAAACATTAGTCACGTTGTATCACTACTGTAAACAATAATGAAAAAAATCATAGTATTTCCAAACATGAAAAGCCTTGTGTACCTTTTATGCAATGATAGGAAAAACCTGTTGCACCAACTTTGCATGCTGACATATTTTACTCTGGCCCAACATTTAACAAGCATGTGGCTGATTTAAATGAGTTTGAGGGGACATTGCCTAAATTCCCAGAATGGATCATTGGTGAGACAGTTCAGCAGGGTTAAAACAATAAACTAAGTGATTAAAAACTCACTTTATAGCCATGTGGTTTAACCAAATTGAAACATTTCTTCAGATTTGTGCTCAGGTAAACGCAACCAACATGGATCAGAGCAAACATTAACTTTTCGGATTAAATAAAATGAATGATTAAAACAATGATAATAAATGAAAATAAAGATTCACTTTGACAACACGATATGCTAACTGTGTGGCCAGTTGAGAACGCTTTCTCAAATCATGGGTTTTGGCGTTGCTTGTATATAGGAGTCCATAATCAAAGACATATAACAGTCAGCAGTGACGTTTGAGAATGCTCATATGAATACATTTGCTCTTCACTTTTAAATTCTTGACCTTTCTATTTGTTTGAAAGGCTACACAGCTTCCTTTGAAAGCACATATTTCATATAGTGCTCTTAAAGCATCAGCTGCTTTTTATCTAAACTAGTCTATGAGTAGTTGGGCAGTTTGTTTTGTTCAGCTGAGCTGAAGGGTCAGTTCTTCGCGTGTGCTGTTCTCTGTATCTTCTGTGTTCTGCCTCTAGAGCTGTTACTCAGAGTGTTCACTGCAACTGCTTTCTGTCTGTGCTGGAGGGTTTGTTTGCTAATCAGAACCTCTCCTGCTTGAAGCAAACCTGCTGTAGCACTCCCCCCCCCTTTATCCCTTGTTTGCTACTGATGCATAAACCCCTCACACCACATTGAAGAGTCTCTGTGTTGCTGCTTCCCGGCCTGGGTCTGAGTGTTGGTGACATCCTGTTTGAGTAAGCTGCTCGTCTGTTTTCTGCAGAACCGCCCTCGTCATTACAATGTGTTCCTCTCTGCTCTATCTCTAATCCCTCATCAATAGAGCTAAAAGACAAGCCTTTAATATCACTGACATCTGGGGATTAAACAAGGCATTACTGCAGCCCCTCTGGATTTTCCCCAGTTTGCCGGAAATAATGATTGAAGGCAAATTTCGGTCACTGTTTAGCCTATTTGCCCTTGAGTTGCAAAAGCACTGCTTAATCGTGCAGAAGTAAGCCCTGGTGTTGGGACTCACTTGAAAATCCCAGTTGTGCCATGTGTTGCTTCTGGTTGAGTCCTTGAGGCTGCAACAAGTTAACATTACACTCGGCAGTTTTTGTCTGTCAGGTTTTGTCCAGTTATCTCTTGGATGATGCTTTTGCACTGCACTGTAGTTTTCTGTCATATACTGATTTAAATAATCAATACAGTAATTAATGCATAATAAAAAATCACAACTTGTTGAATATCATATAACTGAAACATGTCTTGTACAACGTAAACTTTATTTTAAAGTTGATGAAGAAAGCTCTTGATTCTATTCCATTGCTCCTACAGTGCTTTCTCTTAATCTAAAAATAGATTTCTCTTACTCCTTTTGTATGGAGCACAGTTAAAACAGTACAACAATATTACATAATGGCCTACAGAGATGGTCAAGAATTGCTTTCATGAAAAGAAAAGTTTATTGTAGCACCAAATAATCTAATTGTATTGTAAATTTATTTGTACTCAACTTAAGCTTTAGCTGTAAATGACTGGTCAATGCCAGAGTTTAGATGTACCAGGGGTCGACAACCCAAATATTGAGAAAAGCCATTTTGTCCTTTCAATAAAAATCAAACCACCTTGGGAGCCACAACATTTTAGGTCCACTTGGCTGTAAATATGTCTCGGTATGTGCCAATTTACTAGTATAGGCTAAAAAACATAATATAAACCAAAACACAAACCTATAACCACTTTTCTCAACTCTCCAGCAAGAAACTTTTCTGGAAAAATAGAATAGTTTTTTTTTGTAAAGTGTGTCTCACTTTTTATGAGGCTGAAGTCAACTTCTCATTTGCCAGCTTCTTGTAGGAATTTTCCAATTCCAACTTAAATGGTGCCTGAGGAGCCAGAATGTAGCTACTGCTGGAACAGGAAAATTCAAATGAGAATCTGACTCCAGCTTCAAGACTTTTTAGCACTTGAAAGTTTCTTTTTGCAGATTAAATGTATAAGTAAACCAGTTGGAGTGCTTATAAACACAAATAAATCCATTTGTCTCTAATGATTGATGTTTGTCTTAAATCTTTCTCTTGCCATTTTGTTGGCTACTAGTTAAGTGTTGCAGTTTTACCAGTAGTCTGTGCACCAACCTTCAGGGTTAAAGGTTGGTACATTAGCAGATATAGGCCACATTGACTCCAATGTCTAAGACCATTTATTGTTATTGCTACATTAACTCCAGAATTTAAGTCTGTTTATTGTTAAAACTGTGTTAGAATCACTAGCAGAGCTTTATTTTACTGCAGTGAGGATTATTTCATTTTTACTATATTGCTGTGGAGCTGCAACAGGGCAATAAAAAGCCACAAGACCCCTGGGTTATACCAATTTGCTTCATGATTAAAAAAATTGTAAGACTTTAACTCTGCTACATAACATTGATGTAATCATGCTATAAACATGTAAGATGGCATGAGTCATCATGACAGATTATGCCAAGTAATGTAACAGTCTCATGTTACTCTTTTCCATTCCTTGTTATAACAGATGCTATAAAGTTTGATGTCATCATGGCCAACTGCAGCATACATGCAAAACGGTGCATATGTGACATAAGATGGTAACAGTAACATGACAATGTTACATTACTGAACAAAATGGTCATGACAACTGCTAACAGCATATAACAGCTGTTTTCACACATGTATGGCATGATTATGTCAAGGTGAAAAGCAGGGTAAAAAGGTAGTAAAGTGTTACAACTAATTTACAAATTGAAGTGATCCGTGGGCCAGAGGCTGTAGTTAGCACAAATATGATTACTTCTGAGAATTTTAAAGCTACTTTGGACATCCATCCATCCATCCATCCATCCATCATCTTCCGCTTCTCCGGGGTTCGGGTCGCGGGGGCAGCATCCTGAGCAATGAAGCCCAGACCTCCCTTTCCCCAGCCACTTCCACTAGCTCCCTGGGAGGGATTCCGAGGCGCTCCCAGGCCAGCTGGGCGATATAGTCACGCCAGCGTGTCCTGGGTCTTCCCCGGGGTCTCCTCCCCGGTGGACTTGCCTGTGACACCTCCCAAGGGAGGCGTCCAGGAGGCATCCTAACAAGATGCCCGAACCACCTCAACTGGCTCCTCTCGACGTGAAGAAGCAGCGGCTCTACTCCGAGTCCCTCTCGGATGACCGAACTTCTCACCCTATCTCTAAGGGAGAGTCCAGCCACCCTGCGGAGGAAACTCATTTCAGCCGCTTGTATTCGCGATCTCGTTCTTTCGGTCATTACCCAAAGCTCATGACCATAGGTGAGGGTGGGAACATAGATCGACCAGTAAATCGAGAGCCTTGCCTTATGGCTCAGCTCTTTCTTTACCACAACAGACCGGTAAAGAGCCCGCATCACTGCTGACCCAGCACCAATCCGCCTGTCAATCTCCCGCTCCCTTGTACCATCACTCGTGAACAAGACCCCGAGATACTTAAACTCCTCCACTTGAGGCAAGAGCTCATCCCCGAACCAGAGAGGGCTCTCCACCCTTTCCCGCGTGAGAACCATGGCCTTGGATTTGGAGGTACTGATCCTCATCCCGGCCGCTTCACACTCGGCTGCAAACCGATCCAGTGAAAGCTGAAGTTCACGGCCTGATGTCCCCAATAGGACCACATCATCTGCGAACAGCAGCGATGTGACCCTGAGGTCACCAAACCGGACACCCTCCATCCCCTGACTGCGCCTAGAAATTCTATCCATAAAAATTATGAATAGAATCGGTGACAAAGGGCAGCCCTGACGGAGTCCAACTCTCACTGGGAAAAAGTCTGACTTACTGCCGGCCATGCGAACCAAGCTCCTGCTTTGTTTGTACAGGGCCTGAATGGCTCGTAGCAAAGAGCCATGTACCCCGTACTCCCGAAGCACCTCCCACAGAATACCCCGGGGAACACAGTCGAATGCCTTCTCCAAATCCACAAAGCACATGTGGACTGGTTGGGCAAACTCCCATGAACCCTCGAGAATCCTGGAGAGGGTAAAGAGTTGGTCCAGTGTTCCACGACCAGGGCGGAACCCGCACTGCTCCTCCTGGATCTGAGGTTCGACTATAAGCCGGACTCTCTTCTCCAGTACCCTTGCATAGACCTTACCAGGGAGGCTGAGGAGTGTGATTCCCCTGTAGTTGGAACACACCCTCCGGTCCCCCTTTTTAAAAAGAGGCACCACCACCCCAGTCTGCCAATCAAGTGGCACCACCCCCGATGTCCACGCAATGTTGAAAAGGCGTGTCAGCCAAGACAGCCCCACAACATCCAGAGCCTTGAGGAACTCGGGACGGATCTCATCCACCCCTGCAGCCCTGCCGCCAAGGAGCTTTTTAACTACCTTAGCGACTTCGGCCTCAGTAATGGACAAGCCTATTCCCGTGTCCCCAGACTCTGCCTCCTCACTGGAGAACGTGTCGGTGGGATTGAGAAGGTCCTCAAAGTATTCCTTCCACCGCCCAATGACGTCTTCAGTCGAAGTCAGCAGCACACCATCTCCACTATATACAGTGCTAGTGGCACACTGCTTTCCCCTTCTGAGTCGCCTGACGGTTTGCCAGAATCTTTTTGGAGCCGACTTAAAGTCACTTTCCAAGGCCTCACCGAACTCTTCCCACACCCGGGTTTTTGCCTTGGCAACGACTGAAGCCGCAGATCGCTTGGCCTGTCAATACCTGCCAGCTGCCTCTGGTGTCCTACAGGCCAACCATGTCCGGTAGGACTCCTTCTTCAGCTTGACGGCATCTCTCACCTGGGGTGTCCACCACCGGGTTCGAGGATTACCGCCCCGACAGGCACCAACTACCTTGCGACCACAGCTACAGTCAGCCGCTTCAACAATGGAGGAGCGGAACATGGCCCATTCTGAGTCAATGTCCCCCACCTCCCCCGATATCTGGTCAAAGTTCTGACGGAGGTGTGAGTTGAAGATCAATCTGACAGGTTCTTCTGCGAGACGTTCCCAGCAAACCCTCACTATACGTTTGGGTTTGCCTGGTCTGACTGGCATCTTCCCCCACCACCTGATCCAACTCACCACCAGGTGGTGATCAGTTGACAGCTCAGCTCCTCTCTTTACCCGAGTGTCCAGTACACATGGCCGCAAGTCCGCTGACACGACTACAAAGTCAATCATTGAACTGCGGCCTAGGGTGTCCTGGTGCCATGTGCACTTATGGACATCCTTGTGTTCAAACATGGTGTTCGTTATGGACAAACTGTGGTTTGCACAGAAGTCCAAAAACTGAACACCACTCGGGTTCAGATCAGAGAGGCCATTCCTCCCAATCACACCCCTCCAGGTCTTACTGTCATTGCCCACGTGAGCGTTGAAGTCCCCCAGTAGGACAATGGAGTCTCCAGGAGGAGCACTTTCAAGCACCCCTTCCAAGGACTCTATGAAGGCTGGGTATTCTGAACTGCTGTTCGGTGCATAAGCACAGACAACAGTCAGGACCCGTTCCCCAACCCGAAGGCGTAGGGAAGCTACCCTCTCGTCCACCGGGGAAAACCCCAACATACAGGCGCCGAGTCGAGGGGCTATGAGAAAGCCCACACCTGCCTGCCGCCTCTCACCATGGGCAACTCCAGAAAAGAAAAAAGTCCAGCCCCTCTCAAGGAGATTGGACCCAGAGCCCAAGCTGTGTGTTGAGGTGAGCCCGACTATATCTAGCCGGTATCTCTCGACCTCGCGCACCAACTCAGGCTCCTTCCCCGCCAGTGAGGTAACGTTCCAAGTTCCAAAAGCCAGTTTCAGCAACCGAGGATCAGAACGCCAAGGCCCACGCCTTCGGACACTGCCCGATCCACAATGCACCGCACCCCTACTACTGCCCCTCCCATCGGTGGTGGGTCGATGGGAGGGGGGACTCATGTAGCTCCTTCGGGCTGGGCCCGGCCGGGCACCATGAGTGAATGCCCGGCCACCAGACGCTCGCTGGCGAGCCCCTCCCCCAGGCCTGGCTCCAGGGTGGGGCCCCGGTAACCCTGATCCGGGCAGGGTACACGAGTCCTGCTTTGTTGTCCTCATAGGGGTGGTTATGGATCACACTTTGTCTGGCCTGTCACCTAGGACCAGTTTGCCATGGGAGACCCTACCAGGAGCTTTTGCTCCAGACAACATAGCTCCTAGGGTCCTTCAAGCACACAAACCTCTCCACCACGATAAGGTGGTGATCCATGGAGAGGACTTTGGACATTTCAAACATTATTCAGCCAGACCTTTGTGTGTGAGAAGAATAGGGGCTGAGGATATATTCAGGGGGTCAAACTCCTGACCTGAAAATACCAGACAAAATGTCCACTTGGAATACAAGATAGGCTTTTTTTTTTTTTTTTTTGTAGATACTGTATGTATATGCAACTTTACCCTCACAAGAAAAACCATTGGGCTTTGAGACAGCTCAGTCTATTACTTCTCTTTTCTGATGGAATTCATGGAAGTAACACTGATGTCTATAGGGAGATCGTAAGTGAAAAGCACATCAAAGCAGAAGGGCAGGAAAATGCTTTCAGTGCTCCTTAGCGTCTGTCCTGTGGGCCCTCAGTCACTCTTCATTTCACAACTCTGACACAGCACTGTCAAAAAGGAGGATGGGTGATACACGAGCTAAAATGTCAAGGTCCACACCTAATGAA
Organism: Pygocentrus nattereri; assembly: GCF_015220715.1. Taxonomy (NCBI): domain Eukaryota; kingdom Metazoa; phylum Chordata; class Actinopteri; order Characiformes; family Serrasalmidae; genus Pygocentrus; species Pygocentrus nattereri. Next base: position 28,540,770 of record NC_051223.1, on the reverse strand, counting down.
CGTTGAACAGGCCACGCTATAAAAAAAGAACTAAGGGGGGTTGTTAGACTACAATTTGGGAATATTATTGACCTTAATTGCAAATGTGTTTTATTTTGAGGTAACACAGTCTGTATATCCTGACTCTGTTCTATTTGATTGAATAGAAAAGTGTTGTAGAATTAAATTAAGTACAACAATGTAGTTGTTAAGTGTTGTTTAGTGTATGTGCAGTGATGTAGGTTAAATTTTATATGCTCAGGAGGAAAAGAAACAATCCTGTTTAGTGGGGCATCCCATTTGGAGAAGGGCTACATGTTTCAAATATAATGGTGCTGCTGTAACCAACCTTGCATCTCCAAATTGGTAACTATCATAAGAGAAAGGGGAAAAAATCTTTAAATATATGTTAGTTTAACAAGATGTTTTCTTCCACATCATTTTAGACCATTTCTATTAAGCCATTCACCCTGAAATATAAAGTGCAGCTGGCATTTTCGAACACTGTAAAAATAAACATGACAGCGATGATAAGCAAGCCATATTCTTCCAGCAAATCAAATAAGCACAATCTTGACAAGGCAGATTTTAGTTGTCTTCTTTCTTCATGCATAATACATGCAGCCAATCAGTGGATGGCTCCCTCATAGGACTTGACAAGACTAGCTAAACACTCACACACTCACAAAACTTAAAATAGCATGGATGGGAACGGATTAAGATTTTCATGAACTTTGTGTTATGACATCACTTTGACTTGGGGGTGGCTGGGGTGTGGGGGGGTGGGGTTGGGTGTTAAATAGGGCCATAATGACCTAGTTCACTGACTATGAGAAAGGTCTTATTATAATATACATCCTTGCCGAAGTACACTTTCCTATGATATACACTGAAAAGCTGTCCCACATAGCATCCATCTAGAGAAAACATTATGCTTGGGAATCACTTGTGCTGTCACAGAATTCAAGCATGGAAGTGTTTGGTGCAAAATACTGATGTGATGAGCCCAAATGATTATAGGATATATCACACCTACAGAATTAGTTCAAATTGCGGTCCCATTGTAAAAAAAAAAACGTGTTCATGAGAAATTTGCAGGGATTACATTATGATCTATTTCAACCCAAGACATAAATTTTGTCCCAAATTTTTAAAATCAGTGTGTCACTATCAAAACTTTTTACAAAAAATTTGTCAATGTTTTTTGTATTTTAATGAAAAATATTATATTTTTGTCTGTATGACTGTTCAAAACTGCATTGGCCTGTCTTGTACTGGCTAGCATTTTGAAGTTCTGCTTGAAATTTGTTAAAATTGTCACTACTGAAACAGTCAGTACTATAAGTTTCAGTAGTGTTATGCTTCTTTTGGTAGTGATAATTGGGATGATTAGGACTGACTATCATTTATTTTATTAGCATAAATCAAATTAAGATATAGTCTCATCCAAAGCAAAAAGTCTAAAGTTTAGTCTGAAAGGTGTTCATTTCATTGTGACCTTGAATCAATTCAAGGAAATGATCCATTGAAGACAATGTAAACATGAATGGCTGCTGAATTTACACAAACACTTTCAGGGCAATCACTTCTTTTCCAGATCTATCGAATTATAGTCTGCTCACTACCTGATACATGCTGCTTGGGGACTGAGCATGAAAAACTATGAACTAAGTGGAACTCAGGAGTTTCTGGCTAGACAAAGGACAGAGCAGTTTTTATAGTTTGAATGACCAGAAACACTATAATTGGTAAAAATGAAGCAGGTTAATGATACATACTAGAGCCACCTGTTGACATGCCTGGTTAGATGAGGGGTTAAAGCTACTGGGACCACTGGGCTGTTTGTACTGATGGAGATCAAATAGACTGAAATGTTTGCACCTCTTTGCATTATTTTTATTTTTATTTATATTTTCAAGGTCTCATTTTATGACATGTTCAAGTGACGACTTCAAACACCTCTAAAATGTTCTCTCTGCAGATTTCAATGCATTTTCATACTGGAACATGGTGAAACATGTTCAGAGGGGAAAAAAAGAGGAGGAACATTTCTCTGTTAAGACTCTCTTTAACTTAATTCATGAATATCATGCCTTGATAATAGCAAGACATCGCAGGTGGTTTCCTTCTCTGTTTTCCTGCTTCTTCCAGTAACAGATTATAGCAGTTGAGGGACAAGAATATCTATCTTGTTTGTCTTGAAATGTTAATCTGAGATTATCCTGGTTTTAAAAAGAGGAGGCAGAAAAGAAATAACATGAAACTATGAAGTGCACAAAATTCATTGCAAGGCAGTTGATAAAAACAGAGGAGTTCCTTCTGATGTTAGCCTTAAACATTAGCACGAATATATTCTATTGCATTTGTGATATTGATGCAAAAACAAGATAAAATACAGAATGTACAATTATCATATTCTTTTATGTGATCCTTCCATTTTACCAGTGCAATTGTATCACTTTCAGACATACATACATACACGCTATGAGCTCATTAATTCTGTGCTGCCCTCTTCCTCAGTTAGTAAAATAGCTTGAAAGTGTTCTTGAAATTGTCACAGATTCTTTCTAAAAGAGACTGTGTGTTGTTCTTATAGGCCTCCTTTTTATTTTTTTGCACAAATCTATTTAATTCAAGAATGCAAATTTTGCTGAGGAGATTAGATAAAATCTTGGTTGCATTACATTTTTGCAGCTTTCTGTCCTTTTACGCCTTACGACCCAGGAAATACAATAATTGTTAGATACCATCCTCATTTATTTAATTTCCAGTTGAACTGACTGTAAAGTATAAGTCATTTCTCAGCATCGAGAAAAGAAGCAGAAAACATACTTAAAAAATGCAGAAACCTCAACAATTTAATATAATGTCTTTTTTTTCAGTGGTGTGTCCAAATTATACTTTATTACAGCTTCCATTCTTGTTAGGAGACTTGCTTTCAGCATTTCAAAGAAATTTTTAAGACATCCAATGTTCAGTCTTAGAACTTTATTACATTTACAATCCAAGTAATCCCAAACACATTCAGTGTTTTTGTGGTCTGGGGTGGTGAGTCTATTATTCTGGGAACACCAGCAGCTTCTATGATTGATCTGCAGATTCCTTTTTTCCTTTTCTCAGTAACAGCTTGTTGACAGCTACACATCCTTTCAGACTCATAGTGTTGAATGTCTTCTCACAGTGGAAGGATGGACAGAAACACCTGTGGATTTTTTCAGATCTGAAGAAAAAATTGGAGCTTAATTTTCTCCTCTCTCTCAAAGTTGAAAGCTTTAAGTGGGGTTTATATGATTATCAGTTTTGGTTGTCTACCAGGTCTTGCACAGTTGTTGGGAGTCTGATTTTCCTATATCTTTTAATCAGTTTTTGAACTTATTTTTCTTTGCTTATTTACTTTTGACTTGCTCATTCCTTAGTGTTCCTAAGTGAATTATTTTATATCTTATCTCACCAGAAATATCGTCACTGTCCAAAGAAAAATGTCTCCATTTTTATTTTATTTTTCTACATCATTTGAGCCCAGCAGTTTTTATGATAAATGGTCAATAAAAATGCTCCAAAATAGCTTTGAATAAAATCATTTACATTAACTTATATTTAAAGTAAAGAACATTTTTGGCTTCACGTGTAAACCTCTTTTAAACCATTTTGGATATATTTGTTTTTCTTTGGACAGTCTTGATATGTTTTAACTTCTATAAACTTATAACTTTATATATTAAAGGCCCCTTTTGACAGAAAATTTAATAAATGAAGGGTGGTCTCTGGCTGTGACTGTATATATTTCCCCATGTTACCATCCTAGTAGAGTCTGAATGAGACAGGATCGATAGAGCAGTTCATGCAAGGGTGGATGGGCAGAGGGATAAATTGGTAAAGAAAGCAGGTGGTCCCAGACACTGACACTGATGCTTTGAGCTGTTGTGTTTGCTGCTCTAATTGCAGCCCCTCCTGTAGAGCAAGGCCCCTGAACCTGCCTGGACACAAGTGCTTATTCCCCAAAGTTGCCCTCAATGTCATAAAATGTTTTGTTCACTTTGTGCACAAATCACTGCAACTGTGACCGCAATATATTGTGCACGTTGTAAGTGTGATCCTGAAAGTGTTGTAATGCCAGCTAAACAGGCCTGAGGAACAGTGTTCACGATAAAGTAGTACATGGAAGTGATTAAACCACAAGATTACTGCTGATTTGTACACTGTTTATCCCCACTGACATTTTAAGGACTGTCTTAAATTGATCATTTTATTTCAGGTTACCAAGCAGAGTGTTTAAGGACTCTGCTGACCCTGGTTGACTTGGTCTTACCTGAACTTTGCTTTTCTCTATTCACAGGTGGCCATGGTTCAGGATAGCCAGTATCCATTTCCCACTGTGGATGTTCCAGACCATGCCCACTATACTATCGGTTCTGTCATCTTAGTAATCGGCATCACTGGCATGGTGGGCAACTTCCTGGTCATGTATGCCTTCTGCAAGTAAGTTTTCAGAGATCCTTCCATCTGCTTACCCTTGTATGTCTACACAGATATAAAGATGCCAAAAGACATTCATTGGAGTGATGCCATAGACACACCATACCACTTTTGCTGAACCTTTCAGTTGAGTGGTTTTCATTGACTTTTGCTTTCCTAAACAATCTTTCAGTTGAGTGGTTTCAAAAGAACCATCCACTAAAAGGTTTTTATAGAACCAAAAGTGGTTCCTTTGTGGTATTGCTCCAAAAAAAAAAAAGAAAAAAACATTTTAGCACCCTTTCCATTAAGAATTATGTGTCAAAATAAAGTTCTCTAAAATATAGAAAAATATATTTAAAATGCAAGCACAAAATCAGTAACAATAAAGAGCAGTAAGAATTAAATATCTGCAGACTTATAAAAGAAATTACAGTAATCTGCTTATAAAGGGGTTCTTTTCTTGACCATTTCCATGTTTTAGAACAATAATAAACACATCAGAACTATAAAATAATACATATTAAAAATGTAACAACAAATAAGCCTGGTATTTTAAAGGGTTAAATAAATGAAGGGTGTCTGAGTTTGGCACAGTGTTGTGTTTTATGTTGTTGATCTATTTTATTTTATTTTTTTCAATTTCAATGAAAAAAAAAATTTTTTTTGAATAACTTTGTCCATATCATCAACTTGACTATTTGTTTTTGTTTTCCATTCGTATTTACATCACTCCACCTTTATCAAAAATATATACGTGTGTGTGCGTGTGTGTGTGTGTGTGTGTGTGTGTGTCCGTCCAGACTACATCTGCAATTTGTTAAACTGACTAATCAGAGAAGAGAGACCTTCTAAACCAATATTGAAGACAGAATGAGCACAAAAAAGTGTCAGAGTACTATGGCAGGATATCCACCACTGCATAATAAGGGTGACTGGTAGAGTGGTAATCCTTCTGACCACCCTAGATTAAGGTTCTTAGGCTTCTAATATGAGGTTTATGCTCCTGGTAGATCAGTATATGTTGTAAAAGCCTGGAGAAAGAGAGCACTTTTGCAGTTTAAACTTCTCTAATCCTTGGGCTTCATCAAAGCACTGAGCTCAGGCATACATATTACTCTGTCTTACATCTGAGGAATTGTGCCAATCCTACCCCACATCCTGATACTAATCATAGAATGATTATTCTCTGTCTCTACCTCCCACTTCCTCCAAATAATCTACCTAAAGTGTCCCATAGAAAGAGCTGGAACACCATTGTACAATTTGTAAGTAATGTGTGGTCTCTCTCTTTCTCTCTCTCTCTCTCTCTCTCTCTCTCTCTCTCTCTCACTCACAGGAGTAGAAGCCTGAGAACGCCATCCAACATGTTCATTATTAACCTGGCCATCACCGACTTCCTGATGTGCATCACTCAGACACCTATATTCTTCATCACAAGCATGCACAAGAGATGGATCTTTGGGGAGAAAGGTAATCCAGTAGTCAGCCGGCCTTCTTAATCGGTTTCTCCTTTCATCTCCTTTAATGGTTCAGTTCCAGGCCATCATAGGCTCTCCAGCAGGAGCTAGGATAAAGAGTCTGACGTCTTAGCAGCCCGAAAAGTTGCCCTTGAACATCAAATGATTTATGGAGAGCCATTCATCTGTTTTTTCCTTTTTTTGCCAACAGAGAGGTGAAGGTGATAAAAGACCTTAGATGGTGAGAATGTTTAAAGTTTGATTCAGAGCTTCTTTTGCAACACATACTTGTACGTTGGTTCTACAGATCATCAGACAACACAGATGAAATCAGACACTTGCAGTAAAAGTGAACAAGAAAGACTTTACTAATTAAGCCATAATCCAAGCTTGTAGTCACAAAGAAGGTGTGGGTCAAAACCAAACAACTTAGCCAGAAAGCAAACATAATCATAAGCAAACAATCCAAAGGACGAGGCAAAGGTCAAAGTCCAGAAAACAGTCCAAAAGGTCAGAACACGGAGAGATCACCAAAGGCAGACAATCCAAAGGGAAAAGCAAAATACGTAATCAGAAAACAGGCAAAAAGGTCGTAAACAATCAGGCAGATATACACTCAGTAGGTCGAATAACGATACAATATTTCGCAGTTAGTCTACGCTAAAGCCCAGGCTTTTGAACTATACTAAGTCTATCACATGACCTAAGTCACAGGTGACCCGAATTAGTGTTCAAGAGAGTGAGAGCGGTGATTGGAGCGTGAAGTCAAGTCATGTCAGGACGACCACCACACCCACCACCGAAGGTTTGAACAGGGGCAGACCCAGAGCTGCTGAGGTGCTGGACCGATGAATGACGACCCCGTAGACGGACAGGTCATGAACTAGAGAGCACTTTCCTTGGACCACCCCTAGGGTGAGAAGCAGGCTTGTCAGGGTGTTGACTATGGAAATCTGCGATGAGACCAGGGTCCAGTATATCTTGTGCTGACACCCAACACTGCTCCTCCGGGCTGTATCCCTCCCAGTCCACCAAGTACTGGAGGTTACCTCCATGTCTCAGGGAGTTCATTAGTCTGCGGACAGCGTAGACTGGTGCTCCATCTGTCTCCTCCGGGGAATGTGGTGTGACATCTGACGTGACCTCGTCCAAAGTACCTGCAACGGCAAGTTTCAGGAGAGAAACATAAAATGAGTGAGAGACTCTGAAATCTAATCTATAAGTTACTTCATTTATTCTTTTTAACACCTTAAAATGTCCAATATATTTGGGATGCAATTTCCTACTTTCCTCTGTAACTCTGAAGTCTCTAGTGGATAACCACACTCGGTCTCCAGGTTGAAACATGAGGCTTTCACTCCTGCGACAATCTGCTTATTCCTTGTTTCTCCATAATATAGCTTCAATGTATTGGTGAGTCCCTTCCCAGACTTTCACACTCCTTTGCATCCATGTATCGATGGTGGGAACATCTGTGGAAGCACCTGTCCAAGATGCTAAAGGTGGCTGATACCCTAGAATACACAGGGAAGGAGTTAGCCCCGTAGCTGAACTGGTTAAAAAGTTCTGTGCTATCTCTGCCCATGGTAAGTAATGTGACCAGTCTGAAGGGTTGTTGTGACAGAACAGTCTTAAGAATTTATCCAATTCTTGACTGGTTCTTTCATGTTGTCCATTAGACTGTGGGTGATATCCTGATGTCGAGATTATGGAAACCTCAATGTGCTCAAAGAAAGCATTCCACGCTTGTGAGGTGAATTGGAGCCCTCAATCAGATACAATGTCCTCTGGTATGCCAAAAAGGCAGAAAACGTGCATAAACAAAGCCTATGCAGTCTGAAAAGCACTGGGAATTGAGTTAAAAAGAAAGAACCTAACACCCCAGGAGAAAATGTCAACAATTGTCAGAATAGTGGTGTAACTTTGGGATTCTGGTAGATCAGTTATGAAGTCAACTGCTATATGGGACCAAGATCTCTCAGGGACAGGTAAGGGGATGATTTTGCCTGCAGGTAACATTTTGGGGGTATTACGTTGTGAACTTGTTGAACAGGATGCGACGAAGGTATGTATGTCTTTATGCATAGATTCCAACCAGGATCAATTGGACAGTAGCTGATGTGTATACGACTCCCCAGGGTGACCCGAGGTGAGTGAGAAGTGGGCCCAAGTGATTAGTTGTGTACGAAATTGGTCTGGGACATAGGTCTTCTCTCGGGGGCGCTGTGTTGGTATTGCGACATTAGTTAATGCCTTTGTTATTTCCTCATCTATTTCCCAATGGATAGCAGAAATAGAAACCTCAGGGGGTAAAAATTGTTCGGGTTTGGACTGTTTGTGAGCAAGATTCTCATTCTGGTATAATCTAGAAGGAGCATCTGCTTTAGTGTTCCTAGAACTATAGGTGATACTGAATTTAAAACGGGAGAAGAACAGAGACCACCTAGCTTGGCGGGCATTTAATCTTTTAGCATTGTGGATATATTCTAGGTTCTTGTGATCAGTAATGACTACAAAGGGGTGATTAGCTCCTTCTAGCCAGTGACGCCACTCCTCCGAAGCCAATTTAACAGCTAGTAATTCACGATCTCCAATACTGTAGTTCTTCTCAGCTGGTGTTAACTTATGTGGAAAAAAAAAAAAACGCTACAAGATAAATTTTCAGAGGGGAACCGGTACGTTGTTATAGAACTGCCCCTACACCTGTCTCTGAAGCGTCCATCTCTACTACAAACGGCTCTGAAGGGTGGTTCAGAATTGGGGCCGTAGTGAAGGCTGTCTTCAAGGTTTTAAATGTTTGCTCTGCCTTTTCCATCCAACTTAGTTTCTTAGGAGCACCTTTGAATAGAGAAGTGTTGGGACTCTAAACGGAAGTAGACAGGACTGAAATAGAGGGGTAAGTTATACACCAGCTAATACAAAAGTCTGACCATTTTACTATTTCACACTCTGGCCAAGAAATCGAGGGGTTATGTTTCTCAAGCCAAGGGAGTCCTATAATTAAATAAAATTCTGAATTTTCAAGGACTAAAAAAGGAAGCCGTTCTTGATGGAGAGCGTTAGTCTGTAAATGTACGGGTTTAGTCATCTTGGTAATGTTTCCAGCTCTGAATGGTCCTCTGTCCAAGGACACCACCCATAGTGCAGAGGCAACGACCAGCATTCTCACAATACAAACACAGGTTACTTCTCAGGCGGCGGAGTCTCTCTTCCTCAGATAGGTGTGAAGAATCTCATTGCATGGGTTCTTCTTTGTTTTCAAATGGTTCTTGTGTGGTTCTCACTCTGGTAAGCATCCTTCTTGCAGGTCATAACTTCCAACAACACTTGCTGATGTCTTCCCAGTAACTGTCCTCGTTCCGCCAAAGCATTCTGTAATGCTTCTGGTTCCGCCGTCTGCATTATAGGCGAAGTATTCTGTAACGGCACAGATAAAATCAGACGCTTGCAATAAAAGCGAACAAGAAAGACTTTACCAATGAAGACGTAAAGAAAGTGTAGGTCAAAACCAAACAACTTAGCTAGAAAGCAAACATAACCATAAACAAACAATACAAAGGGTGAGGCAAAAGATCAAAGTCCAGAAAACAGTCCAAAACATCAGTCAGAACATGGAGAGATCACCAAAGGCAGACAATCCAAAGGGAAAAGCAAAATACGTAATCAGAAAGCAGGTAAAAAGGTCACAAACCATCAGGCAGATATACAATTAAAATGCTCAGTATTCAGTTCAGTATTGTTGAATAACAATACAATACTTCGCAGTTTGTCTACGCTAAAGCCCGGGCTCATAAACTATACTATAGCTAAGTCACAGGTGACCAATTTAGTATTCAGGAGAGTGAGAGCGGTGATTGGAGCGTGAAGTTAGGTCAGAGGTTGCAGGAGTCATGTGATCTCCCAAAGGAGTCTGGGAGATGGAGTCCGAGTGAGTGTCAGATCCTGAGGGGTACGTGACAATCTTGGTCTTGGTCATCACTAATATATACACTGTACATCCAGAAGTATGCAGATTCTAATTTTTATTCTAATTCCCCTTTTAATTAGAGAATTCAGTTACTTTAATGTGCTCCCATTGCTGACACAAGCATACAACTTCACAGACACAGCTTATAAAATCTCCATAGAAAAGCATTCCTGATAGAATTAGATGCCCTGGAGAAGCTGCACATGAGTCTACGTTCACCATGCCTAGTGCTAGGCATTTGCTAGAGGGAAGCAGGAGAAAAAGAAGAAGTAGAAGAAGGAGAAGCAGAAGAAGGAGATGCAGAAGAAGAAGCTGAAGGTAAAGAAGAAGAAGAAGGAGGAGGAGAAGATGTTTTCATTGTTTCAATCTCTGGCAATAAACAGAATGATAACTCCCACAAAAGCAAGGTTATTTTCTCTATTTCTGATTAAAAAAAGGTCCTGTATTTTTTTCCTCTGAAGATAAAGACGTATCTTGCCAATTTAACAAACAAACATAATTACAATGTCAAATTCTGGCAAATGCTTAAAAAATGTAATCCTTCATCCATGAGAGTTGAATGTTAAATTAAATTGAAATATTCTGTGCGTGGTTCAGCTGCCCCAAAAGTGACCTGTAGAACCTTTCTTACATATTCTGCAAATTGCCAGTGTGACTTCTCTAAATATTAACCTAAATGTTTGTTTATTTATGTATTTATTTGTTTATTGTATGTTTACAAAACCTCTTGCTATTTGACATGTAATCTTGTATCTCTGCATTACAGAGGGATCATGTTTTATGATAATATGGATGTTACCAGTGCGCCACTGTAACTTCATGCAAAGTTGCTGTTCATTCAAACTTCCAAAAACGCTGACATATCATTGCTATACTGGCACAGTTTTTTAAGATTTTAAACAATACTGGTTATATCATTCATTAGGCATAAGGGTATTTTCATGTTCCATGGTTGCACTCAGAACTCTATAATGCCATTAACAGCCATCATACTAGAATGCATCATTATAATATGCTCAGTGGCATTAATACTACGGGAAATCCTCCTACATTTAAAGGATTCAGTTAATGTTTGTCCCTGGAGATTTGCTTTGTCAAAACCAGTAAACCTCTATTAAATGGTGATGTCTGGTAAAACATAGGATACTAAAAGCTAGTAGAACAGCTTATATGTGCACTCAGTCAGTTAGAAAGGAAAGCTTGAATGAATTTTTGAAGCAATTCATACAGATTATACATATTTTACAGCACTTTGAGTTGTATCAAATGATCGTTCTGTTCTAAACAAACATCATATTTGATTAGACTGGATCAATTGAGAGGCCTTTGATCGCTGAGAATCCTCTGTTAGTTTTTAAACCTTTAAATGTTTCCTGTTTGAAGTGAGGTACTTGCTGGATGATTGAATAAGTGCAAGTCCATTTGAATTTACTTCCAGGTCAATAGGAAACAGCTAAAATGCTCTCTCTCTCTCTCTCTCTCTCTCTCTCTCTCTCTCTCTCTCTCTCTCTCTCTCTCTCTCTCTCTCTCTCTCTCTCTCTCTTGTCCCCTCATATCTGATTTCCTCTCATTCTTTCCTTTACTACTTATCTTTATAATTGGAATAATTTTTTGAATTATTGTTTTATTCCACCATGATATATTTTCATGAATGTAGAGGCTGTTTTTGATATAAATGTGAAAGTGAAACTGATACCCATGAACTCACAGAGGAAGCAAAATATAATTTACAGACACACCTGTACTGCAACATTCAGGGTGTAGAGTGCTTCTTCCACCACAGACATTTGACAAGAATGGATGTGTTTTACAGTATGAAGGAAGTTTTAACAATCACCCAGTCACTAATGCATTTAAACAGTGATGGACAGTAATTACATTAGATTAAGTACATGTACTTAATCTTACATTGTTGCCCTATGTAAGATTGGGAGATTTGGAGACCTCTCTGGTCAAAATTGTAACTGCACACAATATGTGGAAGAACATTTTGTGATGTCAGTTGTTCTCATCACTTCCTTGAGCAGATGAATGTGATGATTGCGAGCACGTAGAAAGAGAACTCACTGAAAACTTGGTAATGGATTTGTTTTGCAAGGTTGTAAGTGAATTTTTTCATATTGTCACCATGTTTTCATCACTATAATGTTGATTTCGCATTGGCGACTTAAACATCAACAAACCTACTTTTTGAGCCTGTGTGTGTAACATGCTAATATTTAAAGACATACGACATGGTCCGAAAAACTCCATTGACTCACAACAGCGCATGAACACAATATTTTGCCATGGTTTTTTAAACTCCTGACTCTGGCACTGGCACTTTTTTTTTCAAGTATCTGTAATTTTATAAAGCATTTCCACTTTTGACATTTTACATCATTCCACTACATTTCACAGCAGTATATCCTACTTTTTACTTCATTACTTTAGCAAGATACTGTGAAGTATAAATATGATTTTCCATAAGTTATGAAAGAATATGATTCACATAAATAAATTACACCAATCACAGAACTACTTTTGCTAAATTCCATCCCTAAATACTTAGCTTAACATCTGTAACTCAGACCATCTCTCAGAATCAGAGAAAATGTTGCAGCATTGTGGATGTATTTTTCAACCAGATACTCACTATCTCACAAGTTTGGATGGGGGATGAAATTTTACCTTTTTCCTTAACAGAAGAGAAGAAAAATTAGATCGTTAAAATATTCGACAGTAATTTTACATTTGATGCATACATTACATTTCTTCTCAAGTTAATTTCTTAGCAAATACTTTTGTAGTTTAACCCAAGTAAATGCATGAATAGTAAACTTCTGCTTTTACCTGAGCAATGTTTGCCAAGGGCATTTCTACTTTCATTCAAGTGCTACATTTGTGTACAAACCCAATTCCAAAAATGTTGTCAGTTGGTGTCTTCAGTCTCCAAATGTTATTTAAAGGAAAGGTGATGTAACACTGTAGTAAACATGCTCATGACCCACTTTTGGAACATGTTGCAGGCATCATATTTGGAATGAGCATATATTCACAAAACACAAAGTTTAGATAGATAGATAGATAGATAGATAGATAGATAGATAGATAGATAGATAGATAGATAGATAGATAGATAGATAGATAGATAGATAGATAATTTCATTAATAATTAATTAAGAGGGAAAGTCATCAATTACAGCAGCACTAATTACAGTAAAGAGCAAAACAATACAGCAAAAATATTGCTGTATGCTATTATGCAGATGCATAAATAGAAGAAGTAAAAATATATAATAAAATATAATAAAACAACCTTAAATTAGAAAATGCAGGACAAAAAGAAGTAAAATGTCATAAATATTATACAGGTGACAGTGCAGTGGTACACATCACATCCAGTGAATTGCAGTGATAAATATAAGGTAAAACATTTTTTAATTGTTGTTTTTTTTTTCTACAAAGAAATTCACATACTGTCTTAGTTTTTTTGGAATTGGGTTGAGGTGCTACTTTGTCCATTGTATTTAACTGACTAAAGGAAAAGCTTGCTTTTGAATGTGGTTGCTGTGGACTATAAAAGCTGTTGGAAAATTAAATAAAAAAAATACCCCATACTCATCTTTACTGAGCTGTGTTAAATACAGAAATGTCCAATTTCACTCAGTCCTAAGCAGAGCTGTCATTAAGTTAAATGCTTTTTCAGGCATGCGCAGAAACCAGTGAGTACTTATTGAGGCCAGATACACAGTTACACAGTTTTTCTGTTCCTAATCCAGGGACTACATATAATCACTGCATATATAATCTATCACACAGATCAGGGAAGATGGATACTAAATATTTATAGTAGCTGATAGTAAGGCTTTATTTTTTCTGCTGAAACACATTGTCACACCAAAATGTTGCACGAAAACATTTGACAGCATTTTTGGTCTGTGCACTTTAGTATAGGGTGAAAACTGCTCAGAGGAAATCTCTCACTGCCTGCAGTACTTTCCTAATCAACTACCATCCTGGACCCACAGCCCACTGCAGCTGTACATCTGTACGATTATATACACATGACATTTACAAAGGAACAAATCCTATGATACATAAATCAGGGGTTTATAGCTCTTCTTTTCATTCTTTCTTTTTCGCAACACTGCCATTGTAATTCCTAGTCACTTAGCTGAGAGACATCAGAGACCATCATTTCTTGTCAAAACAGTAATTACGTTATTCAGTTTTGAAGAGATATTTCTGTCAAAGTCAAAGGAAAATTTGTGAAAATGAGTTTCCAAAACTGGAGTTCAAATATACTAGAAGATATACAGTAATAGGGGACTCCTAACAGCCGCAGAAGACCTGAGAGATCAGCAAAACTTTCACCATCAGATAAATAGCACTTAAAGCTTTCTTCTTTTTTCAAGAAAGAGGAGAAAATCAAGCTCCACTCTTGCATCAGATCTGGAAAAATCCACAGGTGTTTCTGTCCATCCTTCTACTGAGAGAAGACAACTCAACACTATGAGTCTGAAAGGATGTGTAGCTGTAAAATAGCCATTACTGAGAGAAGAAAATCCCTGCAGATTTATTTAAAAAAGAGACTGAACCCTAGCGACCCTAGTGGTGTTGTTTCTCATTCAGTCAATTGGGATTTTTATCAGTGCTCTGTAAAGCTTGTCCAGCCTTGGTTTTTGTCATGCAATATGGAGTGTTGTCAAGAGCTGGCCAGTGCCTAGAGACAGTGACTAGAGAAAAATTTTAACTTCCCTGTGTGAAGAGTTACAATTATGTGAAGAAGTAAGTACCCACTATGAAATGTTTCACTTTTGGTGACATATGTGGACATCATTGTTTGATCGTCATCTATATCCCACAAGGTCTGCAGGCCAAGACAGGCCTGTGGCACAATCCTATTCGGTCGGCAAAATTATTTTAATTTTCTGTTTTTATTAGCCTGTATCACCCTGTGCTGAACTACAGTCCCCAGCATACACTGCAGTATAGTGTGAGTTCCGACCCTCATCCCCCAAAACAATCTGTGGGCCAGTGGTTACACAAAAAAAGATGCCTGGTGTCTAGTTTAAGCAAATAGGCAGTTAGCTAAAACTTTTTTTGTTCAGTATTATCTTTGAATAAGTGTTTGTAGTTTATCTTCTGTTGCGATGCTGTGAAGGTGAAGGAAGTAACTCTTCGGTGACACCCGTATATTGCATAAAAAGAAGTTTATTTGCATTTAGAGATCGAAGTCAGGATCAAGCTTTTGCGAACCAGCTTGGAGAGAAACGTGCCAAATGTTCTCTCCCAGTCTCTTCAGGAGCAGAAATTTATACCCCGGTTGTTTTGGTCTTTAAGGTATAGTTCACTTCTGGTTTCTATTATAATAGCTTCAGCTTATTCTAAAGTGAGGGGCCCATCTCTCTCCTGGGACCCCAGAGCCCCAAACTCGGGCTCCATCGACGCACACAGAGCCTTTTCTTTTCAGCCAGAGCTCCGTTGAAACATATGGAGCCTTCTGATAGTACTTTCAGACAGCAATCAGCTACATGTATATTAGAGCCCAATATCATATATAACATTTTATCAAGCCTGATGCACTTCATATTCAATTCCTATTTTGCTGTTGCAATTTTGGCATACTTTAGATAAATAATTTCCTGTTTGGATCATGGCAAAATGTTCAGTCAAAATTAAATAAAAACACAGGAGGCCCATGGATTTGCTGAGATTTTTTAATATGGCTAGTTTAGTGGTTGCGTTTGCCATTTATTTAAAAATTAATAATAACAGATGTATTTTTCTGTTGAAAAAGTAAGTACACCCCTGGCTTCAGTGAGTAATGTTGCCCCTTTTGACAGAAACTTTATGCAGGTGTTTCTTATCACTGCCACAGTTTGCAACATCAAAGTTTTTACCCACTTCTTAATACAGAATTCTTGCATACAGCCCATTTCAAATCCCACAGCAGTACAAAGGGATTCAGATCTGGACTTACACTAGGCCATTCCACAACCTCCATCTCTTCATTTTGAGCTGTTGCTTTGTGGGTTTACTTGTAGTTTGGTGTATTTATCCTGTTGGAAGGTCCATTTCTTCAGCTTCAACCTTTTACAGATGCTGTCACATTCTCCACAAGTTCTCTTTTGTATGAAAGACAATTTATAGTCGATTATATGCTATGAGTTGGACAGGCCCTGAGGCAGTAAAGCAGCCCCAGATTGTAACATTCCAACCACTTTGTTTTAAAGTTGGTAAGAGGTTTTGTTGATCAAATGCTGTCTTTGGTTTTTGCCAAACATGGCTTCTGGTATTTTGGCCAAACAATACTGTCTTTGACTCGTCTGTCCAGAAGTCCTGGTCCTTGTCTGGATATTCCTTAGCAAATTTTAGTCTTGCCCTGGTGTTGTTTTTAGAAAACAAATGCTTCTACCTATCCAAACCATTGAAAATTACTCAGATATAATCATTTGTCATGTTAACTAATTCCTTTATACAGCTAACACAGATCAGCTTGTCATCCAGCCAAAAACTGGATTCACTCATGTTCACTCATAAGGTTACCTTATTCTGTGCTGTCTGGCTGCATTATGATTAGACTCATGAGTGACCTGTAGTGAGTTTTAATATACGGAAAAAGGCACATCAGTAACTATTTTATTTTTTTGTTTTACCACCTCAGTAGAGTCACTATGTACTACTTCTCATTCAGTGCTGTGTGCTACTTCTCATTCAGTTGCGGGCAGAGCATATGTCGGTCAATAGAACTGTACAGTCTGGTTGTGAAAGTAAAAATCCCATTCATTATTGCTATAGGGAGTTTTTTTTTTAACTGCCCAATGCAAACTTCACCACAAGCTACTAGATTGTGAGGCACTGGTATATAATCTGATAGAAGTTAAAAATATCTGATCTGTTTTATTGTTATTGCCCCATTCCTCGTAAAGAAATACACTGTCCACTGTCTTAAAGCCAATCAGAGGATTGTAGTTTCCTGGCAATCTTAACTATATGACGTTTTTATCTAGGGATGATAAGTTGAGTGCTCTTAAAGGGTAAGAATCAGAGTCAGGCCTTGTAGTAAAGTGCAGTTTGCTTAAATGACAGTTGTTATCTTACCAGGGTCCGTGAGAAAGAGGGGACTACAATACAATACAATACTACAACTACAATAAACTACACTGCTCAAAAAAAATAAAGGGAACACTTAAACAACACAATATAACTCCAAGTAAATCAAACTTCTGTGAAATCAAACTGTCCACTTAGGAAGCAACACTGATTGACAATCAATTTCACTGCTGTTGTGCAAATGGAACAGACAACAGGTGGAAATTCTGGCAATTAGCAAGACACACTCAATAAAGGAGTGGTTCTGCAGGTGGGGACCACAGACCACTTCTCAGTACCTTTATGCTTTCTGGCTGATGTTTTGGTCACTTTTGAATGTTGGCGGTGCTTTCACACTCGTGGTAGCATGAGACGGACTCTACAACCCACACAAGTGGCTCAGGTAGTGCAGCTCATCAATGCGAGCTGTGGCAAGAAGGTTTGCTGTGTCTGTCACCGTAGTGTCCAGAGGCTGGTGGCACTACCAGGAGACAGGCCAGTACACCAGGAGACGTGGAGGAGGCCGTAGGAGGGCAACAACCCAGCAGCAGGACCACTACCTCTGCCTTTGTGCAAGGAGGAACAGGAGGAGCACTGCCAGAGCCCTGCAAAATGACCTCCAGCAGGCCACAAATGTGCATGTGTCTGCACAAACGGTTAGAAACCGACTCCATGAGGATGATATGAGGATGGTATTAGGGCCCGACGTCCACAGATGGGAGTTGTGCTCACAGCCCAACACTGTTCCGGATGCTTGGCATTTGCCAGAGAACACCAGGATTAGCAAATTCGCCACTGGCGCCCTGTGCTCTTCACAGATGAAAGCAAGTTCACACTGAGCACATGTGACAGACGTGACAGGGTCTGGAGATGCCGGGGAGAGCGATCTGCTGCCTGCAACATCCTTCAGCATGACCGGTTTGGCAGTGGGTCAGTAATGGTGTGGGGTGGCATTTCTTTGGAGGGCCGCACAGCCCTCCATGTGCTCGCCAGAGGTAGCCTGACTGCCATTAGGTACCCGAGATGAGATCCTCAGACCCCTTGTGAGACCATATGCTGGTGCGGTTGGCCCTGGGTTCCTCCTAATGCAGGACAATGATAGACCTCATGTGGCTGGAGTGTGTCAGCAGTTCCTGCAAGATGAAGGCATTGAAGCTATGGACTGGCCCGCCCGTTCCCCAGACCTGAATCCAATTGAGCACATCTGGGACATCATGTCTTGCTCCATCCAACAACGCCACATTGCACCACAGACTGTCCAGGAGTTGGCAGATGCTTTAGTCCAGGTCTGGGAGGAGATCCCTCGGGAGACCATCATCCACCTCATCAGGAGCATGCCCAGGCATTGTAGGGAGGTCATACAGGCACGTGGAGGCCACACACAATACTGAGCCTCATTTTGACTTGTTTTAAGGACATTACATCAAAGTTGGATCAGCCTGTAGTGTGTTTTTCTACTTTAATTTTGTGTGTGACTCTAAATCCAGGCCTCCATTGGTTAATAAATTTGATTTCCATTGATGATTTTTGTGTGATTTTGTTGTCAGCACATTCAACTTTGTACTGAACAAAGTATTCAATGAAAATATTTCATTCATTTAGATCTAGGATGTGTTATTTGAGTGTTCCCTTTATTTTTTTGAGCATTGTACATACAGATCAAGTCATCATGACATGCTGCTGCATGAAACTAAAAAAACATATAGATGACATTATCATTCTAATTACTTTGCACAACAAATTGGAATACGTAAAACTATATTTTCAATCTCAGATTTGCCTTCAATTTGTTTCAGGAATGACAGGGAGACCTTGCACATAAAGACAGGGAAATACTTTTGCGAGTTTCTGTCACTGGCATCTAGAAACAGAAATTGTTATAAAACAGTGGAAATAATTGAAATGAAATTAAATAAAATAGCTGGGTTTAAAACTCTCTCACTGTTCTACCCTCTGTCCCCTAGGAGGCTTCTGTAGAGTCAAGCACAAATAACAAATATCCCCTTTCCTTAGGATGATCACACATTAATACACTTTGTATACTTCTCAAGTAAAATTTTGGTAATTATATTTGTCTTTTTAGACCACTTTACTGAGTGAAATAAATGAAATCAAGTAGGTCATATTCTTTTATTTCAATTCATTTATTTCATATCTTTCAAGATATCATTTTTTATAGTAAGGCTCACTGTTACATGACTGCTAAGCAACTTACTAGCGAATAAGTAAAAAAAAGAACCATGAAACCAGAAAGACAAAATGCTGAATGTGCATAAAATTCTAATATAAACAATGGTAAAACACTATTAAACATATATAATGTTACAAAAAAACAGCTTACAGAAAGTATTTTTCCCACCCAAATAAATGTTCATAATATAATGATTAATCTCATAGTTGGTTGGTCCGATTGAGTACTTAAAACTCTTTATATAAGGATTTTTGAAAATGGCCATGAAGAAAATAAATAAGATTTTCACTTCCAGAACCAGAGCTGCCAAAAAAAGTGTCTGGTCAGCCTTCAGCTCTAATGAACTGGAATTTCAACAGGAACTGGAGTCTCTCTTGTCTTCACTGCATCTCTCTCTCTCTCTCTCTCTCTCTCTCTCTCTGTAGGCTGTGAGTTGTATGCGTTTTGTGGTGCTCTGTTTGGGATGTGCTCCATGATTACACTTATGGTCATTGCAGTGGATCGATACTTCGTAATCACTCGCCCTCTGGCCTCCATCGGCAAGATGTCACACAAGCGCGCCCTCATCATCCTCGTTATTGCCTGGCTGTACACCATGTGCTGGAGTCTACCTCCCTTCTTTGGATGGAGTGAGTAATCTGTCTCTCCCTCACACACATATGCCATGCATGCTTTGATTCCTGCAGCATTTCACAGCTCAATCCTCAGAGACTCTCAGACAATCCACATTTTTATTCTTTCCTATCTTGCAGCAGGGGGTCCCTGTGGGTTGAAAACATTGCTGTGTTGTATACGCTTTGTTCCAGGTGCTTACGTTCCTGAGGGACTGTTGACGTCCTGCACATGGGACTACATGACCTTCACTCCATCTGTACGCGCCTACACAATGCTGCTCTTCGTCTTCGTCTTCTTTATCCCCCTGTTTGTCATTATGTACTGCTACTTCTGCATCTTCCGTGCCATTCGGAACACGACCAGGTCAGCTCAGGTTGACTCGCTGTTAGCAGACACAGATATACTCATCTAGAGGATCACAGGATTTACTTAAATCTTTGAATTAAATAAAGAAGTAAAATGTGTCATTCAATTTACATTTACACTAACTTTATGAGGCTAGTGCACTGGATGAACAGAAGTGTACTACTTAAGAATTGTATATCGCTGTTGTCAGAACAAAACCTTGTATCTGCAAAATGGTAACTTTACAGGAGAAGGAAAAAACATACTTTACTTTTAATGTAAGTCAATGGAACCAGACAGTTTTCCAAGTAATTTTGGGCCATTTCTTTTGGTCCAAGCATCATGAAATTTACAAAAAATATAAAGGGTAACAGGCATTTTCACATTATGTCAAAAACTGAAAAACAGCAAAAATGGAGATACGAGGTTTTCTTCCAACAGCAGCAATATGTAAATAGATATGTGTAAGAATTATCTCTGGTAGGTGTCAGTGATATTTAAAAATATATGAAATTCTCAATACACTATTCAGAAAATTGTATACCTCTCATTTTCCATTCATGTAAATGGAATAGTTTTTGAAGTTTTCTTGAAAGTTTAGCAAACTAACAGTACTGTGCAAAGGTTTTAAGTACCTGAGAAAATTATATTTAAAAAGCTAGATTTATCTGACCAGACAGCGTTCATTTGTAGTAATTTAAGCAGTATTTAAGTAGTAATTTTAGTACTCTTTGTTTAGTAACTCCAAACCTCGCCACGGTGCAGCCCAGTATTCATTGTAGGTATCATCCAGTAGCTCATTTGGCTAATCAGTGCTTCATTCTGTTAAATCAAGTATGCTGGTGATGGAAAATACATGCACTGGCTGGAGGCGTTCTTCACACATACAGAACTGTGTTCTATATATTCACACATACAAATCGATTTGTTGATTAGTAGAAATACTTTATTTTTATTAAATAAATAAATAAATAAATAAATACAAACATACATAACCATGCCCTGAAGAAAAGATTGACATATTAATATTATTTGTACTATTTATGTAATTTATTGGATCTATGTGTGTGTGTGTGTGTGTGTGTGTGTGTGTGTGTGTGTGTGTGGGGGTGGATGTGTGACAGTGCTGTGGGGAAAATCAGTGCAGAAGGGGGAACTACCAAAGACTCAATCAAAAAGTTCCACCGAATGAAGAGTGAGTGGAAGATGGCGAAGGTGGCTCTCATTGTCATCCTGCTGTATGTTATCTCCTGGTCTCCATACTCCTGTGTGGCTCTGACTGCTTTTGCAGGGTGAGAATGAACACACGCATGTATCATATAGGGCTTAATCTAAATAGTGAGTTTTCCACATGACCTCTCAAACTCTGTACTGTATATTCTCAATAGAGACACATAATAGTTCTTTCTCTTAGTTTTGAATAGAATTCTGAATTCTCAATAGTCAGTACTTTTAATGGAAGCCGAATGCTTGCAGTAACTAAGAGACCATTATAAGTGTCATAAAAATTTGTTATTGTCTCTTAAAATGAATGAATGGCTCTGGATACGTTGACACAGAATACATGTATAAATAAATAGGATTACATTATAAATGCATTATATGTAGCCCAGAAAGATACAGCTATTTGCTCCAGTCTAATGTGGCTGCATTTAGCACAGGCATTATGTATCATCTATACATTAATTGAATTCAGCTTAACTCATCACATCACTGTCATCTCAGCTTGGCAGCTCATAGCATAAAGCAATCAGTAGAATACCAGTTGCCTCTAAAAGAAAACTGTATAAATGATCTGTTTATTGTCTTTAAAATATTTAGGCCCTCAGAAAATGAACATAAAGAGGATTGTCCAGATTGGCCCATAGAAGCCTAAGAATACAAATTTTTATTATCAAAGAGGCTTCCAAATGCCACAATACCACAAATACCATAATCCCTTTCTGCAGCTTCTCAGAAACACTCTGAAGTGGAACAAAGGGTTTGTTCCACTTCAAGCATCTCTAAATTGAATGCTATAAATTTAGGACGAAGTTTTTAGTGCTACGTGGATTTACTCACTGTGGGTCAAACACAGACATCAACAGGTGTCTTGTTGCATTTTAATCTCAATAAAAACACTGTAGTTCATGAATTCTCTCAGCAACAGAGGACCTCATAACAGCAGATTTATTGCAGTAGATTAACCCTGTTTAATAATGAGATATATTTTAAAATTACAAAGGAAAACTTCATGTAACTGTCATTCAATGGCCAAACATTCTTTAAATTTTGGTGTCATTATACAGCCGTATACTGACAAAAACATATTTTACTGAACTGAATAGTTTGACACCTGTGACTGTAACATGAAAGGTCTATTCTGTAGGAGTCACAAGATGAACCATGGGTGTTTTTAATTCATGTTATTTTTATGCAAGATATTAATGTAGGCCTGTTTCTCTGTCTAGCAGCCATAAATGCTGCCACTGTAGACTTCTTAACCACCCCATTTTACTTAATTTCCGGTGTTTTCCATTTAATTTCTCAACATGAGGCCTCAAGATCAGGGATGCACTTACAAGTAGGGGGACCATGGAGGGGCTATAGCCTACATGCAATGTTAGCACCTACAGATGCTAACATCTGTACATCTTACATTCACGGCATTTTGACTGACGCTCTTATCCAGAGCGACTTACAGTTTGATCATTTTATAAAGGTAGGTGAAGGCAGTGTTGGGAGTCTTGCCCAAGGATTCTTATTGGTATAGTTTAGGGTGTTTACCCAGGTGGGGAACACCTGTCTACAGCATAGAAGGCAGAGGTGTTACCCAGTACACTAACCAACCACTATCTTGTTCTTTACAATATTAAATATGATAATAAACCTATAGTATCATCTGATACCAATGACATTCTGGCATTTCTTCTGCTGCTGACTGTCAGAGACTCCTTTTTGGCTCAGCTCAGTGTACATGTGGTACATTGTCACTTGCACAGTCAACATCTGTTTTAGTATGTGATGACAGAGCAAAGTGACTGGTATGGGAAACTTAATGGAAAATATTATCAGCAATATCAGGTATCATTTTTCAACAACCATCCAGCTATCCCACAAAAATGCCAGAAATGTGGGTGGTCCAATGCTTAGGATATAATAGGCCCTGGAATTTAAGAGGTTAAAAAAGCCACCCAACAATATAGGCATTAATTTATTAACAGTCAGAGAAGAGTGAACACAAACTGGCCACTGAAACAGATTATATAATCATCTCCTAATGTCTACACCATTTTTTGCATGATACTCCATCATATATATATATATATATATATATATATATATATATATATATATAATGAGGGAGAGAGTGCATTTTGCCTGTTTGTACATAACATACATGCTTCCTAGGGCATCCTTTTTGTGCCTTGAACCTGGCATAAAATGTATAGTACATCTGGCCTTGTCTTCTTCTAGCCTTGCTTATTTATGATAGAGGTCCTTTTCAGCCATGTTACATCACTAACTCACCCTGCTATTCTGTCTCTGACTACCACTGGTGGTTCAGTAAACATATGCATGACTCACCTTATGAAAGAGAGCAATTTCACCCACTTTCCTATCTCTGCAGTATAATGAAGTTGTGAGAGGTTGTATTTATACTGTTTGACCCTGATGGAGAAGCGGCTTAGAAAATGGATGGATGGATGGATGGATGTTTGATAGCCTTGTATTTTGTATAATGCTGTAAAGGTATGTAACGTGGTTATGTTATTCTCTCTCTCTCTTGCTTAGTTATGCCGACATGCTTACACCCTACATGAATTCTGTTCCTGCTGTGATAGCCAAGGCTTCAGCTATTCACAACCCCATCATTTATGCCATCACACACCCCAAATACAGGTACTGTGCCTCACTGCTGCCAAAATAAAGCTGCTGAGTGAAGCAGGTTTAGGCCTTGATCTATAGACCAAGTTATGTTATTATGGTAAGTGAACAGCTGCTGACAGCTGCGATCCAGCCACACTCCTGCATCAAGCTTTGTTTCTTCATGAGTGAGTTCTCTTGAGTGCAGTGAAAGGGTTTGAATAATCAGGGCAGGAGCTCAATAAGGCAGGGAGGTGTGTCAAGGATGCAGAGTTAATAACTAATAACCCAGTTCACACACACAGTTTTCAATCCAAAAATGAAACATGGGGCCTCGAGCAAGAAACAAAAGCAATCTCAGCTCAGCTGAACTGCAAACAACAAGGCTATTAAGATTGCTCACATGAGAGAACACAAACATATACAGATCTAAGAGACATGTAGAGACAGAAAACTGTAAACAATCCAGTTTTATTGATCACTTAGATGTGGTCAGGTGTTTTATAAGTAAAATCATTATTTATGTGACCTTTGTGGTTTTATAATACCCTTGATGCTAGCCCACAAATCACAAAGAATGTTTGTTTTACTGCACAATAAATAATCTCTAACCTCCAAATTACCCACCAACTATACCTAATGTGAATACAAGACTGTGCCTTTATTTACTTAAAAACGCCCAAAAAAATTGGAAAGTATTTTTATGAAGAAAATACATATACTATTCATTTATTAAGCAAACCTCAGTAGTTTTATCTATAAAACTATACACAGTACTGTGCAAGATCAGTCAAAAAATCACTGTTAAATTATTTATTTAATTTCTAATTTAATGTAATAATTTTTCAGGAAATATTTCTAAAGAGCTTAATTATAAAATAAAGTCAAAGGACAATACATGAAAAAAATACATGAAAAAACATGACTTTTTTTACCTGCCTGGTAGACTGCCAAATCTGTCACCATCAGATAAACAGCACTTAAAGCTTTCATCTTTGAGTGAGAGGAGAAAATCAAGCTCCACTCTTGCTTTAGATCAAAAAAAAAAAAAATCCACAAGTTTCCGCCCATCCTTCCACTGTGAGAAGACAACTCAACACTATGGGTCTGAAAGGAGCCTGTTGGTCTTTTCAAAACAATGGAGTATACTGCACCCCAGAAGTCCAGACCGCAACATCAATGTGAATTGAATGTGTTTGAGATTACTTGGGTCATAAATGCAACCAACTTCTTAGACTGAACTTTGTAAACTATCCCTCCCCTTTAAAACCCAGAAAGCAAGTCACATGAAAAGTATGGATTCTGTAATAATGCTGTTAGCAATGGCAAAAATGGCATGTTAAAAAGCACATTAAAACTGAAAAAAAAAAATTTAGTTATAATATATAATAGGGCAGCACAGTGGCGTGGTGGGTAGCGCTGTCGCCTCACAGCAAGGAGGGCCTAGGTTCGATTCCCCTGCCGGGTGACCGGGGTCCTCTCTGTGTGGAGTTTGCATGTTCTCCCCGTGTCTGCGTGGGTTTCCTCCGGGTTCTCCGGTTTCCTCCCACAGTCCAAAGACATGCAGTCAGGCCAATTGGACATGCTACATTGCCAATAGGTGTGAGTGTGTGAGTGACTGTCTGTGTCTGTCTGTCTGCCCTGCGATGGACTGGTGACCTGTCCAGGGTGTATCCTGCCTTTCACCCGAAGACTGCTGGGATAGGCTCCAGCAGTCCCTACCCTGACGGAGAAGCGGCTTAGAAAATGGATGGATGGATGGATGGATGGATAAAATATATAATATATACATAATATTTATTTAGCTTTTGTTTTTTCCTGATGCTGAAAAATGAATAACGTACTTACTAATGTACTGGAACAGCATGGTTTCATCATTTTAGCCAATAAAATGAGTTCTAAAGGTTATATATCACTATATTGTTAGCAGAAATTTGTGAAGCATTTTCAGTGATGCTAGCTGGTGGTTATGTGATATGTGGCAGAACAATCTTTGCAATTCATGCGCTTGATTTAAAAGTGAAATGAAGCCACAGGGATCAAGTAGATGATTTGACTTATTCTGAAGTACTGGACCACTGTTAAATGATCAATAACAAGTACACATCATACATATGCAATGTATGACACAGTCATACATAGAGTGCTTCTCTACAAAGACAGAAGTGCAAATATATATGATTAACTGCCTCCTCTCAGGCTGTGCTGGTCTATACCTTTCACATTTATATTCATTTAAAGTAATATGCTGCTGATTTGGGCATTTCATTTCCTTGTATTACTTCCATTTTCTATTTTTATTTTTCTTTCCATTTTTTCTCTCTCTCTTTTTTTATTATATTCTTCCACTCCTTCATATACTCCTCCTGCCATCTGCCTCTACTTCCCCGCTCCTGTCTTCCAGGTCTGCTTTAGCCAAGTACATCCCGTGTCTAGGAGTACTGTTGTGTGTGCCTCGTAGAGACAGGTTCACTAGCAGCAGCTTCATGTCCACACGCCGCTCCACCATCACCAGCCAGTCATCTGAGATCAGACACACCAGCAAGACCCGCCTATCCTCTGTGTCCGACAGCGAGTCTGTACGAATGCATCTTTAACCATTCACACCATGAATATAATTCAATTCAATGTTATTTATATACTGCTTTTTCTACTATGTTGTTGCAAGACAGATTTTTTCTTGAAGTCAAATTCTAATTAACGAGTCTAGGACGACAGTGGGAGGCAAAACACCCTAAGAGTACAAGCTGGTAACCTTAAGATGAATCAGAGTTTGTTCAGTTGGGCACAGCTTGTATAATTTCCATAGAAATGCATTGCCAGTAGAGAGGCAGTCACTGGAACAGCCAGACATGTGCCTAAAGTCAACAGGCCCAATAATAAGCATCATCTAGAGGGGTATAAAGACCCCAAGCATTGGGCTGTAGAGTAGTAGAACTAGTAGTGTTCTCTGGCCTGATGGATGGGATGAGTTGGAGTGATTCAGAACCTCACTAATGCTCTCTTGTAATGTCCTTGTGAATGCACTCAAATCCTCACAGCAGTGTTCCAACATCTGGTGTAAAGCCTTGTCAGATGAGGCTGTAAATGCAACAAACGGAGACAGACTCCCTATTAATAACCAGATACAATATGTCCTATGTCTAAAACATCTAAGTCACATATAAATCAAATTTAAATTAAAGGGTCAAAACAGCAACACAGCCTGTTTAATTCTAAGGGATAAAGAAAGTTTGAAAAATGGGCATGTAAAAATTTATTACAGTTATTACAGTATTATGAGTTGCGTTTTATGTATTATAGTTTTTGAGCATAAAACTACAGAAATGCCAGTTGCCAATGAACAAACAATAAACAAATAATGAGGAATTCATAGTAGTTACTGAACAATAAGTGTTAAGAATAGTAACTACATAATAAGCCTACATTTCTGCAGGTTGTTATCCTCACTGCCATGTGTAAGTATTTCTGTGAATGTCTGTGTTTCTCAGGGTCTGACAGATACAGAAGCAGACCTGTCCAGTGCAACATCACGTTCTGCCAGTCGTCAGGTGTCATATGATATCCGTAAGGAGCTGACAGACTATAGGCAGAGCAGCTCGCTGAAGGTAAAGGCCAAGGGCCAAAACTCGGGTGGCTTTGACAGAAACTGCAGCCAGAGCCCTTTGGAGCCAGGTCTAAACCGTACCACCTGTGCTTACATCAGTGTAAGTGAGAATCCACATTATAATGCATGCCACAAAACACATATCTCACTCAGTTAATCAGCTTTTGTGAAGTTAGGTGACACACAATTAGGTGAATTAATTACAGGGTTTCCAGGGAAGGAAAAACTCAATTAGGCCTTGTAGAATTGTGATATAAATGGCATTGATCCTTCAGAAATTACATTAAATGTTGC
Source organism: Pygocentrus nattereri (assembly GCF_015220715.1). Taxonomy (NCBI): domain Eukaryota; kingdom Metazoa; phylum Chordata; class Actinopteri; order Characiformes; family Serrasalmidae; genus Pygocentrus; species Pygocentrus nattereri. Next base: position 28,512,934 of record NC_051223.1, on the reverse strand, counting down.
AAGTATGAGCTTTTTAGCTGTCATGGTATCTGCAAGCAAGTGTCTCCCTATCTATCTTGCTTATCAAATAATGACATGTTTTAAAATTAAACCTCCTTTTATCCTCTGTTCTGCTCCCTCTCATTCCCTCAGCATTTTTTGCTGTGTGGAAAGAACCCCCTGAGGTTCTACTGGTGCTGCAGGTTTTATTCCTTTGTTGATTGATGAAAAAGCTTTTCCATGTGTACAATATAATCACTGGTGTTAATCTTGTAAAGACCCTAATTTGCCTCAGTTTAGTTTTGTACAAGAAAATTAAGGCCAGTTATTTCGCTTTGTTAATAAACTAAAGAAATCAATAGCAACTGCACCTCTGTTTACCTGCTTCAAAGATCAATGAGGTTTAATTTTGCTTCCTAAGGCTTTACAAGCTTAAAGCCCCATCCACAGACTTTGTATTTTGTATAGGTTTCAAAAGAGTGAATATTAGATGGCAAAAGAAATAATAAAGCCTTGTTGAAATTAAATTAAAGTATTGATTTTGGTCCCTTTCTGCCCTAAAGAGTCCTGAATGTAATGTAATAGATTTTAATGAGGCCACATCATAATAAGCAGGTTGATTTAGGTCACATGTTTATGGATCATTGTGTAGTTCAAGTCTGAACAGGACCAGAATGAATAGAGCTCTCTTCCTGTGCGATTAAGGCTAGGCTATAATTCTCTTGGCCTAATCTGTTGCTCTTTGAGATAATCCCCATAAACAGCCTCACGTCCAGAGGGCCTGGCTCAGGGGGAGTGTGACCAGTGTGTCCACTGAGTGGCACTCTTCTCAGGCCTTCCACCATTCATGCTCACCTGCCCACATGCTAAACAAAGCATGAGTTACTATTTTAGCATGGCACAAGTTAGAGGGAGGGGTGGCTGGGTTCAGATACAAAGAGGATTTCTATGGTATCAGTAGTATATTCTGTGCTCCTTGCTCCTTGTAATAATATAATTATCATGGTGTCTGTCTCTTAATCACAGACTGTGGCAGATAAAGATGACATCTCCATGACCGACGTTAGCCAGTCCAATCATCTGTCACCCACTGTAAGTGCACCACTATCGATTTTGTGCCTGCGTAGCTCAAGCGATCACATACTGTCACAATCATTAATCTGTGTTGCTCAGTTGTCTGTGTCAGTTTCCATCATGTAGTAATAAAGATCGACTTGGCAAAGAGCAACAGCTGGATTTAATTTCAATGGAAATGCAGGCTTTGCTACTACAATTACATATTAATGAAATAATGAATTCACAAAATATTTCTAACATATGAGCAAGTCAGAGGGCAAGCCTGATAGGATATAATGCTTTAATTTAAAGGATCTGTATAGGTTGCATGTAGTAGTGCTAGTTATACAATCAAATCCATTCAGAAAAGCTCGTATAACTGTCATTTTCAAGATTGAGTTACATAATATATTCTCCTATGGAAAAAATCTTAACAAATCTTAGTATACTTATTTTTGAAAAAAAAATTTATCTTATACAGATCAGATTGTTCTAGATTACTATTTGCTAAATTATGATTGACAGCCCTCTCAGCTAGTTACATTTGTCTTCCCCCGCCAGGCAAATCAAGAACTCCTCAGAAAAAACCTGCAGTGAGAACGGCACTGACTGTTAATTAAATTAGACTAAGAAATTGTGGAAATGTGTAACAGAGAAACTTATAATGCTTGACACACTCATCAAGCTCATCTAGAAGTTACTTTTATTGCCTTTCTAAACCAAAAGAGTTTAATTAATTTATCTGGAAGACCAGATTTATAGAATAATGCCAAAACTATAAACATTTAGACTTATACTGGCCCTAAGGTAAGCTAACCTTTATCTGGCTTACCTTATTTCCTGAAATCATTTTAGTATAATTTTAGAGAAAAATGTCATGTTAAGTAACTAGTGAACTTTTCTTAATTACGTTGTTGACAGTTAACTTGATAAATCAGTCAGATTAAACAGGACAGTACAGCATTGACATTATTGACTGAAACATTGGTCCTCATTCACCAACCATTCTTAAGAAGAAATTTCTTCTTCGAGCACAAAGATATTGTGTACTGTATTGTTTCAGTAAAGTTTTCTGAAAGACTTTGTACAAAAGATGAGTCTTCCTTAGCATCTGGCATGATCTGACTAGCTGTAGTGTTAACTTTGGCATTAGTTCATCTGAACGGTGGCTTCTGCGCTGTAGACTGGGGTTCAATCCCCTGACTGGGCAAGCACACTACACTATACCAATAAGAGTCCTTGGGCAAGACTCCTAACACTACCTGTATAAAAATGGTCAAATTGTAAGTCGCTCTGGATGAGAGCAAATGTCATTTAAATGAACAGGTAGCTTCCATTACTAAAACCTGCTCAAATGACTAAACAGTTTCCCTTGTTTGATTAATGTAAACATGGTTTTATTCACTTTATATTGGCCGACATTTATATATTGTTAGGTCTGCCTGCATGTCTGCACTGAACATCTTAAAAGCCAATTAATGTTTTGATGAAAAATGTTTTAGATGTGCTTCCAAATTTTCTTTTGCATATTCTTCAGTCATTTAGCATGAGTGCTACAGGTGCTACCAGGTAGTCTTTACTGAAAGTTTGATGGACACAACAATAATAACATAAGGAGGCAGGACTTTCAGTTTTGCAAATAGTCAATTTAGGAAATCATTATTTTAGCTGTATTTCAGAAGAAATCAGATAAATAAATGTTATATTAGACAATAGTGTGTATTCCTCAATACTGAGAACTGACAATGCCAAGTTCCCAAGTCTAAGACTGAACATCATTTGTATCTTGGAGGCCAGCCCTCAATGTTGCAGCTCAGAGAAGCTGTTTCTGCAAGTCCTCTAAGGGCACTCAGAAGTTTTTACTGCATCCACTGCAGAAATTACTGTGCCCACTGAGGGAGAAAATGTGCTTGTTTTTTTAAGGCCTAACATTGGCTTAACAAATGATGTCCTTTGTCCTTTCTGCTGTACCTTGGCAGCGATTTCTTCTCACAGCAGTCCTGCTTCAGCCTGAGCTTATCTCATTATGTTCAGCTTTTTCTCTTCTTCTTTTCGCTTTCGTCCGGATATTATCAGGCTGAGGCTACGTCAATATTAAATGTAAAATTAGGTCAGGAAAGTTCAGTTGCACAAGGTAAGCGTGTAATAATGTTTAATTCACTGTTATTATTTACGCCCTCTCTCTCTCAGCCTCATGTGATCTCAGAGCAGGCCGAGCATAAGAACCTCTCAGCTCTGATTCCATCCATCGTTGTAACCTCTGAGTCCAGTCATGCCCTGAAGTCAGACGGGGCCAGTGGGCACCCTTCTAAATGCCTCCCCGGTGCCTCCACAGTGACCTCTGTCACCATGGAACCCTTTGGGTTGGACAACAGGAAAATCTCCCAGCCAGACAGTATAACTAACACGGCTGTTCCTCTGGACAGAAGCTGAGCAAGCCCCAGGTCCTCTGACCTCTCCGTCCTTCTTCTCGTTACATGTTCTCCACATGAAGCAACCAGCATCCACTTTTTATTTCATGACATCACCTCACTGTGCAGTTGTTTTTTATACATTATGTCTAAGTAGAGATATTAGTCCAGGTGGCCACATGTTTGTGTGTGTTATTGGGAAGTAAAACACTTGCAAACAAAGCAGCAAAATTGTTGACCATCCTCAAACTTTCAGTCTGATGGGTTGCTTCACACTGGAATGACGCCCCTATTTGATGGCATCACAAGAGCCAGCAAAATCAGACACTACACTACACATTGAAGTGTCAGTGAGGTGCTGTCTGTTCACAATCTGGTCTTTATTTCGACAAGCTCTGCTAATCTGTGCTCTGCAGGAGATTAAGTTATGAAGTGAAGGAAGACATCTTGGGAATGCTGTCACTCTGTTACACAGACTCACTGTTGGACCTATTTTATATTTTAAAAACATGAACGTGAGCATATTTGCATTTTATTTTGTTGAATTTGCATAATTCCACATAAAACATTATACTATATGGTACTGAGCAAAGGTCAGACCCATCATTTATTGAATGAATATATTACATTTATTATATAATTTATTACAGCTTCCACTCTTCCCCTTCCTGGAGCTTGATTTTCTCCTGTCTTTCAAAAATGAAAGTGTTAATTACTGTTAATCTGAGGTCGATAATTTTGATGATTGTTATAATGTTTTATTATTTTTTTGAACTCTAGTTTTGAAAACTCCAAACAAAAACTTTAACAAAACTGTTTTCTTGCTTTTTCCTCAACCTTTCCCTTCTTTCTGCCATTCTTTATTCATGTTCATTATCTGATATCAAACCTCCTGAGAACTTGTACTTAATGGCCATTTAAACTCTAAATTAAGGAAGAGAAAGGTGGTCTCTGACTTTTGCACTGCACTCTATTTAGTTTTGCATATACAACTTTTGAAGTTTGCCCATTAAATGACACACACACACACACACACACACACACACACACACATATATATATATATATATATATATATATATATATATATATATATATATTTATATATATATATATAGATACATATGTGTGTGTGTGTGTGTCATTTAATAGGCAAACTTCAAAAGTTGTATATATTTATATATATGTGCACTATATATATATATATATTTGTACACAAAGTACAAATATGTTTCCTATTTTACTATTGTCTGTTTTACTTTTTTGTGAAATATTCTTATTTTAGATGATTCTAAAGTAAGTTATGGTGCAAAAACCTGTTTCTCACAGGTTTCCACTAAATATAGAAATATGTCTAGTTTCTAATTTCAAAAGCCCTAATATAAATGCAGGGTCAACAAAGGTCACGTTCTTGGGTTATTTTGTGACTTATAAATGAGTATTTTACATATTCTACAATATTCTTTAGCATAAAGCCATTTATATACTTGATATATGCTTGACAGCTAATGCTCTAATAGCATCAGTTACTTGTGTTCCTCTGCCTGAGAGTTCAGCTGCAGCTCTGTTCTTTGTCAGGTCATACCATAAAATGGAAACAATAGGACAATAAGTGTTGTGCAAAACTGCATCACTATATAAGCAGTAGATTAGACAGCACTTTTGGGGTCTCATTCTATGTCTTGTAGAAAGCTATTGTAGGAAGTCATTTTTGTGGCATATCTTACTTTAGAAGCATTCATTTCACACAGACACACACACAAAAAAATATGTTAAAAGCTGAAGAACTAAAATTTTTTAGCTAGATACTATTGAAGATTCACACACTTCACTCTATGGGCATTTTTCCCACTACACAAAGTGTCAGAACTGTTTTTTTCCACTGGCCATTGGTCCAGTAATGAAGGTTTAAATTTCTGTATTTTTGATACCTGCTCAAGATAGATAACAACAGTACCTAATCACACTCGAAGGTGTTTCTCCTATCTTTAGTAACACTTTCAGCTGGTCAACAAAAATGTAGCTAGTTCTGTACTCTTCTAGGTAAAGATAAAGTCACTTAGCCCTATTATATGATCAATAAGAGCACCACAATGTAAACTAGAATGGTATATTGATGTATCAACTGCTATTTTTCAAGTTTTTACCTTCCAAAGAGTTCACTGAGGTGACGTAAGCCAGTTAGGAAGCTAATGCTAATGCTATTAGAATGTCTGCTAGCCTCCACAGAGCACATTTGCTCATTTTCTCACATAACAGAGATAAATATAAGCTTTGCTTGACTCTTTTTGTGAATGTGCAAGTGCAGAAAAGTGCACTAAATTATTTAATGCCAGCACAAGATAGCTAATTAGCCAAATTTGATGATTTATTCATAAAATGGCCAAAATGATGATTACATTATCAGTTGTAGACCAGCTGTCTCTTAAGTAGGTGCAGAATTTATGAGAACCAGGACCATAAATTCCATTGGGTCCCCTTTGGGTCACTTTTTGTTTTCTGAATGTGCAGTAGAAGAGCGCCCTACGTTTCAGCCACTGAACTATTGCTATACCATCTTAATCCCAATGAACATAGAAAGCCGCATACAGTGCATCATTCAAACATGGTACAATACTTTCACCTCAGCTTTATTCTTTTATTCTCATTTCTGGATGACCAGCCTGCACACGATAAATCAAAACCATTTAAAAAAAAACATTGTTCTTTTCATTTGATTTGATTTTAAATGTCACATTTTGTATGTTGTAATTTTCATCTGTGGATCACTGAACGATTTGAAATAAGTAGATCTCCATGTAGTGTGAATGTTTATGCGCAAATAATCATTTAAATATGTCATTATGTACCTCAACCACATTATGCTTCTCTAATTTTTAGTGAATACCTATTTTCACCACCAACATTAGCGGTAGAGTGTGCTTTTGTGTAGGTAATAATATAATCCAGAATGATTTATCAATAGTTTGCGATGTTTGCGATCCCCCACATCAGATATTAATTGTTTATTTACTGTAGTCTAAATTGCTGGTTCTGAAGCTAACACTGTAAACTTCGGATGAAGGATTTGCTTTTCTACTGGATTTTTGGAGATACTTTAGTGGGATTAGCACAGCCGCATCATGGGTGTCTGAAGGATTAAGAGAGAATGCTTTTAACAAGATTAGTTTTGTGGAAAGCCTGAGCCATTTGATGGTTTGTATTTTCACTAGAAAGCCATGCAGCTCTTAAAGCCCAATGTTCTCTTCTCACATGCTTTACTGGATGCCGGGCTTCAACAGGAGTCAAGTGCACTGTCAGTCGTAGTTACATCTATTAACTACCACTTCATTTTGAAATGTGAGAATACACCTTGTTTTCAGAAGCAAATCTGGTAGCACTTCACATGAACCCTGCTGTATAACATTGCCATAACAATGCCTTAAATATGTCATAAAGTTGGTAGCCATGCTTGATGTCACGTTGGTTACCTAGAATTCACTTAGCAAAAATTAGCATGTGGCATAAACTGTCAGCACATCATATATTACGGCAGCACCATAACATGACACTGGTGCATTACTGATCGAAATATGTCATTACAGCACATGCTATCTGCCATGAGATGTTTATAGCCTAGATGCATCAATGTGATTTAGCAGTGTTCAACTAAAGTTCAAGTAAACTTTCATCAAAGCAATTTTCATTGGGTCCATTATTTCATAGCCTGCTGAGGTATTCTCTTTATTGGTTGCCCTTGACTCACATAATGTAGCACTGACTCTTTTGTTGGCACATACTTTATATAAAGCCTTTCATTGTTATCAATTAGGTCATTCATGTGCTCTTCTGATTTGAACCTGAAGTGCGTGACCCACTAGAACTGATCCAGATTGCTTAATCAAGTGCTGTTTATAAAGAGGTCAGTTATCAAGCAGAGAGCATCGCTCTAGCCAAGAAAATTCTTGCCTGCTGTTCTGAAGTTCCTTACACCAAGTGTCTACCATTTGTTGTTTTCTCTTGACTGTAGCCTTCCTTCTCATCCATCTCTTCCCTTTTTAAATATATATCTGTATGTTTCATTGATGTGCTTTTGATCTGAGTATCAGACGTTGCCCTTTTAGGAAGTGAAATGTTACTTTAGGCCCTTAAGTTTAACACACAAGCCAAGATTCCCCCATGCATACTAACAGCTTTCGGTCGATTATGTGAGTGGAATGCTTTAAAAGCACATCCTCTGCTGGTATTGCTGCAGAAACCAAGCCACATCCACCCTTAAATCCCACTGGAAATAAAGCTGACTTTTCCACCTCACTTCACGCTAACTATGACGAAGATCGGCCACACTAAAATGGATCTTTATTGCCAGTGAGAGCCCTGTGGTGCAGTGGCATGTCCCTGTGGGTGTATTTGTCATGTGTAAAGTGAGGCTTGTGTTTGGCTTTGGAGTGGCTCTCCAGGCCTGGGCTACTAGGTAAAAAAGAAAGGGAGAGCCTTTAGTCTTCAGCATACACACTGAAGTGGTTCTACTAGTCCAATCAGGCCACCGGTTCAGCTCCCTCCAGCACGGAAATAACATGTCCCTGCAGCACTCTAACCATGGTAAAAAAATGATTTGAAGCTGTCCTATATTCCCAGCCCTGATTCTAATTGAGCATTCTTTGTGTGAGCATGCACACATCTGCGGGTTAAGTGTTATAAATAAGGTGCTAATGAATTCCTGTCTCTCTGACATGCTGGTGGCTACTGTCTGTCCTCAGTCATAGTGTTTAAACAGAGCCTTAACTTGATCCACTATGACAGGTCGGCAACAATCAGGATGAAGAACAACACAACCTCTGCCCTGCTCCCACATCCCTCTTTCTTCCAGCTTAGCTGTTGCCATCACCTACACTTAAAATAGTAATGCATTAACATCATTTAATTTAATCTGATACCATGTGCATCACTGGTCACCAGCCCTGTCCTGGGATCTACCTTGCTGCAAAGTGTAGTTCCAAAGATGCTCTGCCACACCTGCTCCAGCTAACTAGCTTCTTCAGGAGTTGGCTAGATCAGATGCATTTGCATTAAGTAAGGAGGTAGCATGTTAGGCACAAGTTGGAACTTAATGCTGCAAGAAAGTAGATTTCCAGGAGGGTTGGTGACAACTGGTGTACATTATGACACAGTAATAAAATGAAACATACTACATCACAGTTCTTGCCAAAAATAAGCACACAGTTTTGCTTATTATTGGTAATAACTGTGTTGATGTAGTTTATTTTATTACTGTGGAAATGATGTACACATTTGTATCCAGGAAATTCAATGTATTACATTTTGAATGTCTACACAGTGTGATCAGATGTCCTGGTTTAATGAGATGTCTCCCAGTGCCCTGAGCATTCAAAAAACATGTAAATATGTCTCTGTCTTAATTTTATTACACAATTTATTATTATTTACTTATTTAGTACCTTACTATATTAGGTCGACCAAACATTAAACCACATCCATGATTGCAATTGACGTTAAGATGTAACAACATAGACCAGTAAGTATAGTGACTCTATGTAGCGTCTCTAAACCCCAGCCTAAATAAGTCAGTTTAAGTGGGATTGTTTACCAATTTTCTTTAAAGCTTGCCTGAAGTTGCTATGAAAGAAAGTATCTGTGGGTGGAGCATGAACTTCAGTATTTCCTTGTTGGAAGCACTGCTGTAGAAGATTATAGGGCACCTTCTCTACTTTGTTATGAGCACCATGGTTGCAGCTAAAAAGTATTTGAGGTAAACCTATTTATTTCTAACCTGATAGCAGTCTAACCTTACAATCTGTGAGTTCACAAAATATTAACTGGTGCAAAAAGAATAGATTTTTATAGGATTTAGTCAGTGATTGATGTCTGCTGCAGCTGCTGCTAATGCAAAGTTTATGCTGCACATTTAAATATGATTAAATTGACCTACTGTGCTGTATCACTTGCAATACATTATAAAAATGCAAATCAGTAAATGCTGTTTCTGATGTTCCCTTGTCATGGAAAAGACCTGATAATAATATGCAGAAGAGAAGTGGCACTGCTGTCAGCATCTCGCTGTCATAGCAGCTTCTGTGATTAAGGTCACAAGCCCTGAAGATAAGATTAAATTGCTGAGAGTACCATGGTGATAGCATGACCCATTCCCCCAGTAGAGCACAACAATGCACGGTACATAGCCAGGGCTGAACAGGGAATGAGCTGTCACAAAGAATTTTTAATGGTAAATAAGTAAAAACATGCTGTATTCCCTGTATGGAGTCATTCTCAAAAAACCTTTCATTCATTGAAATTCATTAGTGAAATTGATGAGTAGCTCATGTATCGTGTTCAGGTTTGGTTGAATGGTCAAATGATTTTCTACCCTGTCATAACACGTTTTACTAATCTTCCTCGGAGATGTTTTGAATGTAGATGTGTATTAAATATGCATTTCAAATATGATTTAAAGTAATCATGTTGTATCAGGCAATCATGTTGTAGTAGCTCATGTGTAATGTATATATAGATTACATAAAGTAAAAATTAGTTGTGTTATTGATGGTTTAAATGTTTTGTGTTTTTATTTTTCTAAATAAAACCTATTCAACAGAGGATTTGTGTGATGTGGTCTTAGTCAAGCTGTGAATACGTATTAGTTTAACTGAGGACAGTGTTCAAAATTTTTCCACAATATGATCGACAGCAGATTTCATGAATTTTACATTGACTGACATTTTCCACTGGTAGCCTAAATAAAAAAAACAAAACAAAAAAAGTCTTGCTCAGTGTGTTGCCATGATTTGGCGCTGCAGGTCACTGGCACAAATTAACTGATTGATTCCAGCAGGCCAGTAATGACTCTGGACTGGACATCACCCTGCTGATTGGGCACTCTGACAGTTGCAGTGATTATGACAGTGGGAGCTCCACTACATGGCAATCTATGAGTAGTACCATGGGAATAATTTAGCTTACAATCAACTAAAGGAGCTAAGTTTTTCATTTAAATGCCTTATCATTCTTTTTAATAAATCACATTTTCTTCAAATGTTAATGTACATTTTCTTTTATAATGGATCAACCTGAAAAAAACAGTGTCAAAGGTTTTAATGGACTCTTTAGGACAGGTTAGACAGGTGAAAAAAATTGTCATTAGCTGATAATAATTCCAGAGCATAGTAAATTCCCTGACTCTTTAAACCTTGTACCAACTCTCAACAGACATTGGCCCTTCTATGCAGCTTTCTGACAATTTGAAAATAAAGCTAATTGATGGCTACAAAGCAGGGGAAAACAATGAAGCATATAATAACTCTTCTAGCTCGCAATTTCCATTGTTTAGAATGTCATTAGGAAATGCCAGTTAAGGCATTTCAGTTAAGGAGATCAAAGCAAGCTCTGCAAGACCAAGAAAACTGTTAGATAGAACTGCTTGAATGCTGGTCAGGAAGGCCGAACAAAACCTCCTTATGACATACAGAAAGGTTTAGCTGACAGTGGAGCGGTGGTGCACTGTTCTGCAGTGTTGTTGCCCAAATACGACCTGATGGAAGAATCTTTAGAAAAAATATTTTCCTGCAACCTCATCACACAAATCAATGGGCCTCATTCAGCAACTGTTCTTAAGTTTTATAAGTTTAATAACTTATAAACTAACTAACTTAATAACTCTTAAGTTTAATAACAACTGTTGTTATTAACCAATATTTTCTTATTTGATATTTGATAGAACAGAATCTACACACACTCAAGAGCACAAAGTTGCGAACAGTGCTGCGGTTTAAGAAAACGTCATGAATGACATGGACTTTTTCTTAGGACCTTACTCAAGAACACATTTAAGAAAAAACTTGGTGAGTGAGGTCAATTGTCTGAAATATGCAAAACAACTTCTAGATAAGCCAGAGGCATTTTGGAAACTTATGAAGTAAAAATTAAACTTTGGGTTTGTGTGGCAGCCAGTGTCACACCTAACCCTGCACAAGTAGATGAAAGAACGAATTCTACCTAAGGTGCTTGCAAGCTGAAGGATGCCATGCTATGTAGAATTAGTAGGGTGTCCAAACTTTTTGCACATGCCACAACTACTATATTATTATTATTATTATTATTATTATTATTATTATTTCAGTTCATCAAATGTAAAGTAAGTGGCTTTTAACATTTGCAGTTTGCTGCAGAGGTTGTGTTTACTTCTTTTCACTTCAAAAATGAACAAAATGTGTATCTATACTATTTAGTGTAAATTCATTAGAGTTGTGGTATGTTTAGCTCAAATAACATACAACTGAACCAGCTTGCAACACCTGCAATGCAGTATACATGCTGTTCTGGTTTATCAGTCAAGGATTAAGCCTAGTCTTGGACTTGAAGTGCCAGTGTTGAGTCATAAATGGGAATCATTTTTAAATCTAGGATTAGCCTTAATCTGGGTCTAGGATACTGGCCCTTAATGTCCAAACAAACACTATCAGAGCTTTCAAAGAATGCAGTAGTCCACAGCCAACTTCCCATGATGAAACTTGAGTCTTGGGGTACCACCATTACACATGGTTTAAATGAGCTTTACCACCAGCCAGTGGCACTGATAACTGTTAGATTTACCAAACACCAAAACATTCTGCTGTGACATGACCAGTGAGTGGCTATCATTTCCTGCTTTTAGTTGAATCTGATTCCCTTCATTTGCCAAAACAAAGACATAAAACAGCAACTATGACCAAACAGGACTGAAGAGCTTAAAGGGGGAACAGGCATGGATCCCCACTTGTGGTTGCTTAAGAAGTTCTAGTGAATGTTGCTAAAAAGTTCTTGCTAATCCTACTTTAAGTCTGCTACAGGTAATATGACAAGCACTATTAGCTTTTTCAGCTAATCACCAGGCTCTTGCTGTCATTACCTTTGGCAAGATTATAGTTCTTCAGTTCAAATGGCTTGAATCTAAAAAAATGTGTAATGGTGGTGACCTAGCAGGTTGATTATTTTATTACTGGCAAATTATATTTTTCTGTTAGGTATAGGGGAAGTAGTGAACTTTAATTTAGCTGATTTATAACGAACTCCAGAATCATTTAAACTGATTCATTTTGCCTGTGCTCTCCAACAGGTACATTACGTTAATAGGGTTAAAATGCAGACATTGAGCTTTTGAGCCATTTGAGACTATTGTGGCACCTTTTGTACTCAAAGTCCTGCTTGAGATATTTCAAATTCTTGATAAGGATATTGAAGTCCTGCAATCTTTAGTAAGGAGGTTATTAATGGAGCAGCTGAGCTGGCGTGATTATGAATGTGAACGATAGGATTAGTGGCTACTAAGCAGCGGTGTGCCAAACGTTAGCTCATGAACATCAGAAAGAGGATCACTAGCACCCTAACTGTGTTCACATAAAACACATCTATCATGGGATGGGGGGTGGGGGTGGGGGGGTTTGAAATAGAACGAGAAAGGTAGCTAAGCGAGGGAATGCACATGAGATTTATTTTTCCAAAGGCCAACAATTGTCTGTGTAATAATAGCCATTCTCTGTGCTCTGTGTGATGTGACAGCAAAGGAATGCATTCTGTGACTTCAGTGAGGGTTTGTGGGAAATAAGCATCAGAGAGGCAACCAGGTGAGATTACAGCTCAGTTTCCCTTTTAGGAAGACAGGAATGTGACCCTTGAGATTCCACAGTAAAATCATACTATTTGAGTGATATTTGAGCCAAGAAGTACAAACTCTTTACACTGTTTTTTGTCAGATTTTATCATTGATCTTAAAATTACTTTTTTGTTCATTTGGCTTGTGATGTCAGTGATTTCAATCATTTTAAATAATTGGATCCAGGTTTTGTATGAGTGGAAACAACTGCCACGGGGAGGGGGGGTTGGGGGTGTTGCAAACATGGTCATCGAGGGGACAGACATTCCTGTAAGGACCGGTTATCATTAACATCTTCACTAACTCATTTTACTTTAGTCTTCTAAATAAGTGAGGGAGGCTTGTAAAATTGTAGCTGTTTTCTTAGTGTGCAGCCTTTAGTTTACGGGTATGACAGAGGTTATTCTATACCATTGTATGTTATCACTTTCATCATTAGAAATTGGTGATGTTGACATGATTAGCTGCTGTCCATTTCTTCCACATCTCTGTTCTTTATTTGAAAGAAATTTCACTTAAATTATGTATTTACAATATTGCAATAACAGTACCTATTCCAGGATCCCTGGCTATTTCCCTTCTGAGCTGCCAGCTCTTTGTTGATGTCTACGGCTAGTGCTCACCTTTAAATGAAATGGTACTTTTCCTAGTTTTATGATGTTTTCTTTAAATCAGTGACCTAACTCTGAAAATTATAGGATTCCACAACTGTGTTACAGTATTCTACTGTGGTCTAGAGGAGTCAAGTATGTATTTCCTTTTATGAACAGACACAAATGCTGTGTCAATTTCATAGAAAGTTTAGAATCTGCACTTTTGACCGAAACCCTCTACTTGTTTTAATGAGCCGCAAATGAGAAATAATGAATATAAAACCACAGGAAGCCTTTGTTATTGCCACTGATAATTGCACCATCTAAAGGTTAATCACCCTTAACACCCTAACGCCCAAACAGATGAGCCTTGTGATAAGTTTTTTATTAGTATTCACAAGTTACAGTGATTTATGGTATGTCAAAAATGAAGTAATTTTATGGAACTTGCATGTGGGATATTCATCATTGGTTCAAATGTGCATATTGTGTATACTGCATATGTGTTTGATCATCTAATTTTCCATAAGTTTGCATGGATGGAGACTTCCCTTGATAGAGTACTTATCAATCCAAGGTTAATAAGGATAAGAAGAGAACACAGAATGAATTACTCAGTCTGATACTGTGTGAAAAAATCTGATATGACTTCTTTGAACCAGCTTAACTTGCTAAGACTGGATGATGAGACTGGACTTCAATGGATCCTCTGAGGAAAGGGGCAGCAATGTGTTGCTCTTAAAGCTGCAGAGGATCATTGAGATACATTGTGATCCTGCAGCAGAACATCAGGCATGTGTGTGTGATGTACCAGCTCTAAAATATTCTGTAGATGAATGTCCTTGCCTCTAGTGTCTCTCTTGCTTAAAGAAATTGCTCTTTCTTGTTTATAGGTTTCTTCCCACTGCTGTGGGGTGCACTTTGTCCAAAGATGCCCACAGGGGGCAGAGTAAAAAAAAAAGGTATTGGCTATATTCGCCCAGTGAATCATAGGGGCTTGGTACCCGGGGGTGTCCCCTTACACTCCATATAAGGGCCCCAAGGTCTAGAGTGCTATCACTTTCTGCAGTGGGGGGCTATTCTTAGGCTGTCTGTCCAGGCCATCCGCGCAGGCAAGATCTCTTCTCTTTCTGTTTTCCAACTCTTTTTCTGACTTATTTTGTTCATGTAAACAAGGGTGTGGTTAATATACTGCTCATGTTAATGTTGCTGTATTAGAAGGGGAGGGGTTTCTTTACATTAGGATAGATTACTTGCCTTGTGTCCAGTGCTGACAGCGATTTTGTTGACTGGCTGTGCTTTGCCTCACTCACTCCTTCAATATCACTGTCCATTGTTGTTGTTATTGTGTTTTAGAGGCTCCTCGGCGCCTGCCCGTCCCCGGGTGTTCGTCCCCACTCCAGGGTGAAGAGCTACAAAGAAACAAAGGAGTTACTTGACCCAAAACTCTCTACAAAATGAGCAATTACACAATAACTTTGAATGGACCTGCACCATGGGGCTTCAGACTGCAGGGAGGCAAAGACTTCAACATGCCCCTTACAATCTCAAGGGTAAGCCAATCATGTAAAATATGCAATATCTACTATAATGATACTTAAACTCTTGTTTTAACTATTATAATGTACTAACAATGTATTATACCTTGAGTTATCTATGTTAAAACAAACCACAGTTTTTGTCCATTTAGATGACCACACTCCAGTGTTTATGCATTTCACAGATTCTAACTTACACCAAACAATTTGCTACAATTTATGTAGATCCATATCTATAAGTAGTGATTACATAACCCTGCATTGCAGCTGTTGTTGTGTCTGTTATTGTCTTGGACCATCCCAATATTAACTAACCAGTTTTGGCCGGTGAGAAGCACCGTGATGTATATTCACAGTGAGCTCTATGAATAGCAATAGTTGAGGCAGCCTTTGAGAAAACGAATGAGTGCATGTGTGGCAGTGGTTAAGTGAAGTGAAAAGTGAGAAGCCTAGATACGTGCAGTCAAGCACATTACACAGGCCTCCCTGATGGACGTTGTATTTGGTTTTTATCTGTGTGTCTTCTTTTAGGGCCTTATGTTTCATCAGCATGTCTGGCTATATTAACATGAGCTTTATTCATCTGCCAGCCTTAATTTGCATTTGAGAGGCTATGTCTAATCTAAACTAGGGCCTATCTGATCATGTGTGAAGCTGATCTAAGCTGCAGAAAAACACTTCTGTTGCCCTGACAGCACCTAAATGCTTCATGGCTCTCATGGCATGGTTAGGTCACTCGCTTAGAAGTGTATATTTTTCTCTCCTTGCTGTCAGTTCTGAAGGCTTGTTGTGACTTTTATGCCATGTTTCACAGAAAGACATTTGAGTTCTCATTACTCACAGATGATGGACTACATTTTAGCTCAGGGCTCTTGAGCATAACCGCTAAAATAGCATCTGTTTCCGAGAAACCAGATACTGATGGAAATAGGAGTTTTAGTATCCAGTGTTATCTGGTTGAAATCTGGCAGAGCTTGTGCAGAACTGAACTGAACTGAACAGGTAAATGGAAACTGGCATCTGGCCTCTATACTCTTGTTATGGTTTTCGTCTGCAGTGCAAAGCCTATATGAAAGTATAAAAGGATACAGCATGCCATGAATGACATTCTGGACAGTGTCAAACACTCAAAGAAGAGCAGGTTTCAGATGGTTTCCCCTCCCCCTTGACATTCTTCATTTTAAATTCTTGATATTCTTGATATACAACTAGATGACATAAATGTTTCATTGTCAACTGCTTGTAATTTCAGCTTTTCAGTACTTAATGTATCCTTTTCCATGAACAACTTGTCTTACTGACCAAGTGTACCACAACACGTATTTAGGGCTGCTGTGATTAATCAATTTAACTCGATCCCTCGATTAAATAAAATAATTGATTTTGTAAAACCTGGTTATTATTATTTATCATTTTGCTATTATGTTTTTAATTATTTTTCTACTATTATATTTTTCATGTGATGACTAGTATAAATATGATAGTAACAGCAGTAATTTTACTATGTGTTGTTTCAGACATTCACCTCCATGCCAAAGTATGTGGTCTGAATGAAACCACAGGAGGCTGAATGAGAACGTAATGTTCTACCACATGATGATTTTCTATCTGGTGCAAGAGGAAATCTGTAGCCTTACATAATCAGTTTCAGGCAGTGCACTGCAGTCATTAGACTGTGGACTTTGAGAGTGGAAACAAATTGGATCCTACTTTTAAAAAGGGTCAATCGTTACTTCTGTCATTTTGAAATAAAGGTCCAGCCTAAGAAATTAGCCTGATGGTTTTAGCACTCAGTCAAAAGAGTGTCACTGAATGTCCTGTGTGATGTCAGTTTTAGATTGCTATTAGTTTTCCAATCAGGCTAGTTTGTGACATTTACTTTGAGACCACAGTCAACTCTTTTGATTGATGCCTCCGTCAATAAGTAAAGCCTCCCTACACGTTTTTTCAATCGACTCCACTGGATTGAGATGTTTGCAACGTGTGTAAAGCTGGATGGATCAGCTGCAATCGTGCATCAGATGGCAGCTTTGAGATGAGTGATTAGTGTTCTGTGCTCAGAGAGATGAGAGTGTGCAAACAGGACAGTCTGCCTCCTGCAATCAGCATAAAAAGATGAAACCTGAGATTTCACTGAAGGTTTCTGAACAATCAGTGCTGAATCCTTATCTTAACCCTGAAGACTGATTCCCAATGGACTCCAGCTGATTAGTATAGGGCATTGCATTTGTCTGCATTATCTGGTAATGCTGTTATATTCCCATTTCCAGTTGTAAATGGTCAATTTTATATGTTGTTTTAATGATGTCACAAAACACATGCATTTAAATATTCAAAACAAATGCCTATACATATGTATATTCAGTCAGCCTACAGCAGATTATCCCCACCCATTCACATTTAATAAGAAGTGCTACAGCTCAGATTACCTTTTGAACCAGTCACAATACATGGCTGCCAATCAGAAAATATATATAGTTTTGTTTGTTTGTTTGTTTGTTCTTTTGGTCAGCAATGATATATTTTAAAGGCACAGTAATGCCTGTCTAATACTGGGATAGAGCAGTTGGAAAATTATTATGGAATTTGAATTAAATTAATTTTGATTGAAGTGGATTTCAAGTAGAATAATAAATACAAGACACATGTAGCACATGTCCATTTATAAAAAATTATGAGGCAAACAAATTTTGCCAACACAACATAAATGAGAACAAATCTGCTTATATAAGATATTGAATAAAATATGGCAATGTCTCTAACCACTGGGTCCATGAGGTAAGCAAATAAGAACCATAGGTCAAGATATGTCTGTAGGACTGGATAGGATGTACAGTATTTGTTGACAAATGGATTTTCACCTGAGAAATGACCTTTGGAAATGTCATTCTTAAAACATTTTTCCTGCTTTCTATGTTACAGCTTCCTCTTTTTTTGTTATAACTATGATCCACTTTTAATTAAGATTGCCGATAGCCTTTATATGACAGATATTATGAACAGTCATAGTACATAAAAGGCTTTGCTTGACAGAGACAAATGCAGGGATGTAAGAATGAGAAGAGTGTGTGTACACTGGAGAGTAAACCTGCCATAAAGAACTTTTAGTGATGCTACAATAAAATACAACTTAGAGAGAAAGACAGTCATGTGAAGTTCTTCAGTTTGATTGCTTTGGCTTTTGCTCAAATGCAAAAAGACATTGGGTTTCTGTAACAATAGTTCTGGCTTTCATTCACTCTGCCATTCAAATTTGGGTAGCTGGACTCATGGTGACTGACATTAGACAAAGGTCAGGTCAGCACATGCAGATTTGGTGTCCATAAATGTGCATGGCACACTGACAATAGTTTGTCCAGGATAACTGATGGTTACACCTGTGCAAGGTCAGTCTCTTTTCAGACAGGCTTCA
This sequence comes from Pygocentrus nattereri, assembly GCF_015220715.1. Classification (NCBI taxonomy): domain Eukaryota; kingdom Metazoa; phylum Chordata; class Actinopteri; order Characiformes; family Serrasalmidae; genus Pygocentrus; species Pygocentrus nattereri. The sequence goes on along the minus strand of NC_051223.1, from coordinate 28,494,320 downwards.
GCAAGACTGGACTGCTATCCATTTTAGACTAACACATTTTCACTGATACAGTGTTTGATTATGTATGCTTGTGTGCATATGTCATATGGATTTGGGATAAAATGGTCCTTGGATTATGATAAGAAGCCTGGCCACAACAATAACTTTCAGCCACAGGACTGATAAGAGCTTTGACAGATTCCCCCTCAGTAATGAAATATTTAGAGTGGAAGAGTGGGGATTTTGTCAGTGGATCTGCTAGCGCTGGATTGCTCAGCGAAAAAATGATACCAAAATATTAATATTAAATATCTTCTTAAAGATAATCAATTTCCATCTTTATTGCACATTTTATTATTGAGAACTGTATTAAAGTGCAGCACAGTAAAGTGCCAATATACTCCGAAAAAAAGGGTATTATAGGTCAGATGGATTAATGAACTATTCCAGCAAGATCACTATTCAAGACGCTGTCTATTTATTGAAATATACAGCATAAAACTAGATTATTTTGCGTCCTCACAATCAGTTGAGCCTTTCCTATTTACAGCATTCCCTGTAGGTGAACAGTTATATTGTCGCCATGTCAATGTCTCTTCTTAATACTTCTTAATGCTCCGTCACATTGGGGGTAAGTTGTGGGTGGCTGGGGTCATGGCCGTATCAGCATGGTGGCATGCTGCGCAGAGGCTTCTGTGAATGTTTGGACAGTTGGAATCAGCAAACAGCTCTTTCACACAGGATAATTACAGCACAGGATAATTGAGTGCTGTTGCAGGTCATGTGAACTCTTACAGCGGTCACCACATCAGCACTGCAAACTTTACATTAAGGCGCGTCACTCCCAAAGTGCTGTACGCTAATTAAAGCTGACATTTAGCTGCCTATAACCGCACCTTACTGTTCACTCGGATTTACAGTACTTTGCTACTCCTATCATACGCTTACGTAAAAACCACACACACACACACACATATATATATATATCTATATATATATATATATATATATATATACATATATAAATCAACACTGAGTGAAGTTGTCTTAGCATTTAATGTGTGGGGAGGAACGAATTCATAAATCCCTCAACTGTTAAGATATTTGGGCCAGCAGTAATGCCTTCTCAAATCCCACCATGGTGTCAACATTTTATATTGCTTGTAGCAGTTAATTGGTTTTCACATCTGTTTTGGTCAGATAGGCAACTAAATGAAAAACAAAGAATGGTATTCCTGAGTAGAGAGAAGCAATTCAGTCTATTTACATCACATTCCCCCTTATGACCCCATCCAGTATCTAAATAATGAACGCATTTCCTTGAAATATGAGTACAGCATTTGCACATTTACTGATTTACTGTTTATCATTATTACAATTTCATATTATGATCCAAGTGAGCAAAATAAAAACATATAAAAAAACTGCTGTTGCAAGATGTCTTGTAATAGATGGTGTTGTCCTGTATGGTTATGAGAACGAGAAAGTAGGAAGAGTGCAACATTCACCCTATTCCCCACAGTGGATCTAAAAGAGTGTCAGAGCATGCTCTCTGACCAGTAGACATCTCCATGGAGCACTCAGAGTTATAAGGCCAGAGCTGTTCAGCCTGAGGGGAATCTTTATGTAAGTAGCATAGAGGGACTTTTGGCACTTCAGCCTGCTAAAGCTTAGATACCCATTAATTCTTGTAAACTTGGGAGTACGTCTCATATTATCTCAATATGGCATCCGCCTGAGTGCAACTGATTCAGATTAGATTACATTATATAAACCTCACTGTCCAAGATGTCTCTCTTTAATGAAACAACTTGACTGACTGTTGGTGGGGCTCTCTTCCTAAGTTTGGACCTATGTACATGCTCAGAAACATGAAACATATAAACATATAACAGAAACATATATAGTTCAGCTCAATATATACAGCCTACCTAGTTTCATACAATTATATCAAACAGGTGCACTGTCATACATTCAGTGGTATCATACATTAGATTCTTGTATTTTACATATCTTGTCATTTTGTCAGTTTTATCAGCTTTAATTAGCCCCATCCTAGTACTAATCTACTCATTAGCTTGCTGCCTTGGACTGTAAACATTCATGTATGCTTTGAAACTGTGCAGGAGTTGGATGTCTTGTTTCTTACTAGTCAAGGAAGACTAGAGGTTTGGGAAAGCATTGCATTTGTTCATATAAAATCTCAGTCCACTGAAAACATCAGCTGCATTTGCTTTGGTATTTGGGGGACTGGGAGGTGGAATGATGCACCAAATAATGCACCTCCATGATGAGTGTATATATGGTTCTATGGTGAGCATAGGATTATCTTTCAACAGTATCAAGGCTCTTCGCAATCCTAAGTGGACAGTCTCTGGAAATGACAACACAAAAGGCTTTTGGCCTAGAAAGGTAGTGCTGCCGATGACATTTCACTATGCGAGATGAGAGAGAATAAAAAAGAAAAAAAAAACTGGACAATTTTTGGACAGTTTTATTGAAGATAGCAAGGATACAGTATAACACATCTGAGAGCGCTTTGTGGTTACCACAATCAGTTGCTGCAGAAATCATAAGATTCTCCCTTTAATTAAACACGTTGACATGTTTGTTGGGTGCTGGCTGCTGGGTGGTGGTCTTCCTGAGTGAGTATGTTGAGTAATGGCAGCAGGTGGGAGAGTAATGTAGCAGGGGCCCCAGCCCAAAGGCTCAGATGGAGGGAGGCCGGTGCCGTCAACAACACTCTTTATTTTTAACCTTTAATGAGCTGCCTGTAAGCCAACCTACCAACCCAAAGCAAGATGAAGTTTCGCTCGCTGTTTGAATCTGAAGATTTGGAAAGTCTCTTAATTCAGGTGTGATAAGAATACATATCATCCTTGGCATTTGTGGAAAAAATGAAATTAAGAGAAAAAAAACTTGTGCCAATGTGAAGTCAATGTTGAACTCGACCACATTGAAAACTACTTCTCCCAATGTTCTTCTAGCCTTATTCAACAAAAAATGCATTGCAAAAACTGGAACTGTGATACATGAACAGCTCATTCTTTAACTTTAGGCTTTGTAAGCACCTGAAGTTGTGTGTTTAAGTCAAAACTGAGAAATGTTTTTCTGCTTATCTAAAACACTTTTTTGTTGGAATTGCTGATTTCCTACTATGTTCAAAGCTCAAAGATTAGTTTACTTTTCTTCTTCTGTCAATATGTGTTTGCGTCACAGGTTTATGTTTACTTCTTTATGCACTTATGATCTGTTTATGATAAGTTGCATTACATGTATAAAAAGGTGCTATACAAATAAGGCCATTGTCACTGAGTGATGGTATCTTGAATGATACTGTTTGTGGTATTTACAGCCAAATTAGTTATATAACAGAGGCTTGTGGTGTATGTCCACAGATCACACCGGGCAGTAAGGCGGCCAATGGAAACCTGACCCAAGGTGACATCATCATGGCCATCGATGGGGTCAGCACTGAGGGCATGACCCACCTGGATGCCCAGAACAAGATCAAATTAGCAATCAACAAGCTGAGCCTCAGCATGCAAAAGTAAATAATGTGCACACATTCAGACCCATCCCCCTCTCTTTATCAGTCTCTCTCTATCTCTTTCCATCTCTCAAACTCCCGTTCTCACTCATTGAGTCTCTCTCCATCCTCTCCGCTGTTTTATGGATCAGCCACTGTGTAGATGTTCAACAAAGACACCAGCAATCCATCATATACACTTTTATTAAAATTATTTCATACTGCTGGGAGAAATCAAGCATTTAAAAGTGTTACACAATTAAAAATCGCCCCATGAGTGACAAAGGTAGTCATAGTTGAGCTGATGCTCAGCAGGAATGAAAAATAGCGCACATGCTTTTCTGAAATGCCATTGTAATTCAGAGACATGTCCATGGGAAATCACCAGCCCATCCCATAGCCTTACTGCCAGTATGCCTACATTTAAAACAATGAGATTTAGGGGGTGGGGGAAAGAGAAGAAAAAAAAATTGAACATTTTTCAGCTTTTTAATCAGTCCATGGACACCCTGTCAGCTCTGACCAAAGGAGATTAAGCACTTCCATGGAGCAGTCTGAGCTTCTGTAGAAGGGTTGCTCTCTTAAATACCACTGCTTGCCTGTGACATTTCCCTCTGGCTCTCTGGCTATGTTTCTAGTAGCTCAGCCTAAGCTGCTCTTCCCTACTGCTACTCTTCTGCTGAATGATTCTTAGGGACACGAATCGTAGCCTCAACACTAGAAAGTCTTCTCTTTTATTGATTTTCCAGGTGGTCCCTACCTTCATGATTGCCTAGATAAAAGTGCCCACATTTCGACGGACACAGAGAGAGAGATAAATATATCTGCATTTTTCATTAGATGGGTATTTTCATCACCTACTAATCAATCAGTCAAATCAAAGTGTATAAGAAGTGAGGTTTTTAATCACTTATCACATTAATTCTGCTCTTTTGGTCACATGGGACTTCAAATTTGATCATAGTAAAAGTACGTAGTACAAGTAATCAAGCAACTTCAAATGGGTGCTGTTAGATGTTTATCCAAGATACAACCACACCAACTTTCATCATTTTAGACCAGTCAGAACAAGTTGTGTGTTTGCTGATCATACTAAACTTAGTTGTGGGACATGAACGAGTTAACTTACCAGCAACATAACCATATATGACTGACCTTAACATGAGTTGAGACATAAGCCGCATGCTTAAATAAGATCCATAACATGACTGCTTCTGAGCATTTTAACAGTCATGTGTGAATGGCACGCATTAGACCAAGCATTCACAGGTTTCTGACAGGTGTTTAGGTGAGATTTATTCCATTTTAGGGAGCTGTATAGGGAATATGTCCTCCAAAGGAAGTTCAGATCTTCTTCAGCAAGATTAATTTAACAAGACTATTTCACGCCTCACAAACACAGCCTGCCCTTTCCTTCTTTCCCTGCAACCTTTCCCCTCTTTGATCAAAGCCTCCTAGAAAAAGAGGGATATATTTGGCCAGTTAGTCTGTGTTAGTTTTCCTTGTGCATAGTCAAGGCCTGATGTACTACTGGACGAAAATACAGAATGCCTGTTACTTTTACTTTTAGTGTTTCAGCAAATTGTTCTGACTATTTTAATGACAAAAGAAAATGGTACATGACCCAATAACACTGGACATAGTACTTGTAGATTATCACCCACAATGTATTTTATATAACCCTGTCTATCTATCTATCTGTCTGTCAATCTGTCTATCTATTGAATGGTCTGTCAGTGCAAGCAATTAATTAATGAATCGTTTCCGACACAATTTTAAAGCAAAAGTATCTGAGAAAAAAAGAAGAAAAAAGTGAAAGGACAAAGTCATACTGACAGTATCATTTTGTAGGAAAATCTGAATAATAAACTAGATAATGTACTAGACTACAACTAGAATAACCTGTAACTAAAAAACATCTATATTTGAGGCAGCGGTCTGATTACTACTTGAGACTAGAGCACTGTAGATTTGCTGTGGTAGTGTTAAGTGAACAGCTTTTTAGCAGCAAGAAGGCATTTGTGAAGTGACCCTCCTAACCTCCCCTCTTCTTTCAAAAGACTGGATGACAGCACTCACAATAGCCACAGACTCAAGGTATCACGCATCCCTCAGGCTCAGAGGTTTCTAGGGACTCCATTTCCCAAAATCACATGGTTCTCAGTCCTCCATCCTGCTCCAATCACCGCTCTCTGTTGCCTGAGTATTAACTGGTTACACCTGTTCCGACATACTAGTTTAGCATAAAGCCTGGGATTTTAGTCTAGTTCATTTTGAGGTATTGCTTCTTGTTCAAGAGCTCCTGAGCGTTTTTTCTCCTGCATATTGTGATTTCTCCAGTTTTTGACTCTGTTTGCTGTTTTGACTTTTGCTCTTTTGTCTTTGTCCATTGGACTTTCATTACCTTGTTTTTGTGTCTTTTGACTTTGCTGGATTTCACCTTTGCCTGTTTTTTGACCACGGTTTCGGATTACGAATCAAACATTAAGTCCTTACTTTTTCTTTATTCTGCCTCCTTACACAAGGTGAATGTTTGGCTTCATAAACAATATTCCTGAAAGGAAAACCATTAAAAGTCAATCCTCTGCCGTGTGAAAAACCTATTAACTGTGAGCTGAACTGAGTTATCCATGAATGCCATTGTTGCAAAACAACCTTGCTGTTGTATTTCTCTCCTTTTGACTGGACAAAATGAAAACAGCACATTTGCTGGAAGAATCCTTGGCGCCAGCTTACATAAAGCTTACTTTGTCATTCCTTTGTGTGCTGAAGGATACATTTTGTGACAGTTCTGAGAAGCTATTATGTTCCTCATCAAATGTGTTATAAGGAGGTACATAGCCTAAGAGTGAATTACAATTACTGCTACTGATTATGTATATTAATTATAATGTATAAAGCACAGAGTATGTACAAGCATTTAAATCCCCTCAGCTTGCATATGATTGCCTTGATTGTTTTGGTCCTGCCAGGTCAAGACGTCCAGCCCCTGTGCCCACAGCTACGCCAAGAGTGGACTCACCCATGCCAGTTATTCCTCACCAGAAGGTAACATCTCTCTCACTCACACTGAACTGCCAACCCCTGTGCAGCAATCTTGTTGTACCATGTCCATCAATGAGTGTATGACACTATGTACAGTCTGCTCTCAAGATATGAGCAGGTGTTTACAGTGAGTATTGAAATGTTAAGGGCAAAATTATTTGCTGAACTTTTCAAAGAGAATACTGCCCTTGCTTCAGGCAAGTAATTTCATCTAAGCCATGTAATAAGCCATGGGAGTTCCCCAGCTCAGAGAAGGGTTACCGGTAGAAATGGGAATATGCAATATGCTGTCAGATCCACTTTTTTTCTTGATTGAATGCTGGCTCCCTCTAAAGGGCCTTACTGGTGATACAATATCAGGGAAAAGCACAAACTCTTTCTTAAGTGTAGTAGCACTGCTATTCTATAGTTTCTTGCAGAACTGTCTCACTGGTTCATGAATTTTTTCTAATGTTTTCCTTTCTCCTTCAGTACCTTTCACTCAGCAGCTATGTTCTTTTTCAGCTGTGCTTTTATACTGTATGTTGCCCATTATTTTATTAATCACTAAGGAATCTGTGGAAGAAGAGGAAGATGAATCTCCTGTGAAAAGATTTGGCATTCGATTGGCTAAAAAACCCTCCAAAAAGTCACTCATTCCTGACAACAAGGTGGAACCTGCTCCAAAAGATGAAGAGCGATCAGAGGTCATGTCTACGCCCCAACCAGCTATTAGTACACCTGCTAAAACACCTTCCTCTGCATACATGCTCCCTGGGAGTGGGGTAAAAATCACTCCCAGTCAGAGGTGGCAGTATAACTCTCCTATAGGCCTGTACTCTGCAGAGACTGTGCAGGAGCTGGCCCTACAGCAGGGTGCCTTAGATGGCATGACATTCTTAGGGTAGGTAATGTTACAAGATTCAACCCAAGTATCTTTGCCCGAACAACTACCACCCGTCTTAATCTACCCAGTTCCCACTGCTAACACTCAAGTCTTGAAACAGAGCAAAAATTGTCCCCTTTGTAGAACCATCCCTAGTCTTATGCCGTTAGGATGTAAAGGAAATTCCACTGATTTTTTTAAAAATATTTCTGCATAAAGAATTTGTTGAGATGTAAACAAAGTTGTAGAAAAACTGACTTGGACTCCTCAGTGGTGGTGATAGGAACCAGGGGTCTACAATGCAAATATAGCCATTTTATCTATCAGAAATGACCAGTGAGTCATCTGATTATGTAGACATAATGTTGATAAAGATAAATAACTGGAAAAATAAGTAAATAAAGTAAATCTGGAAAATAAGTTTTCTTTGGGAATTATTTTCCCTCACAGCACCCTACATGTAACCCTTTGACCTGAAGGCATTTGAAAAATGAAACACCTTACCTCAAAACAATATCCCATGCATTAGGCTATGTATCTGTAACCATAGTATGTCATAACTGCTTTTAGAGGTGCTCTGCTATCACCACCCTGTGAACATTTCAGACTCGATAAGTTTTCCTAGAACAGAGCATTTCACATCAAACCATTATAATACTTAATTAATACTTGGGTTTTGTATTTTTTCAGAGTTATTCATGTCAAAACAGCAAGTTCCAAATATAGTACTAGTTCTATATAAACAAATAGATGTGAGCTAATCAAAAAGTTTTTTAGCTGTGTTTAAAAAGTAACAAATTACATTCATAACCAACCACTATGGCTTCCATCAACCCTTGTTGTTTGAATTCAGCCACCTATAACACTTTAACACTGCATAAGGGGAGGTGTTGGCTGGCCTTACCCTCACACCCCAACAGTGTCCTGTTCAACAGGACTGTGGCAAAGAATACTCAGAACATTCCGTAATTACCTCTGCACATTCCATTTTCACATGCTAGTGCTCAACTGGGAATGTGCTCAGTGGGCAGCACTCTTGGTTTACCTGGCCCTCTTCCTGCTGACTGTAATCCGAACAGGCCCCTTAGTGGAGCCATTTCTGCGTGTACAACTCATAGCTCTTTTCCAAATGACCACATACACCAGTTATTTTGATCCCATCAGGGCTGTATTGCCTCTCATTATATTGCCATGCTTGAAGGGCTTCAGGTTGTAGATTACACAAGGATCCTTCCTTAATGATGAGAGATGATGTTCCCTTTTGCAAATGTAGGTGCAATCCAGCTTTGCCAATGGACATTAGTCCAACTTAGTGGAATAGTTCCTCATGAAGTTCGAAGCCAGTGTTCTTCTGTGTCCTGACAAACCGGTCGTACTCAGTGCAAAGGTGTGTCTATTCTGGGGAGTCTCGAAACGTGAGGGCACATTCACATGTGACCCAGACCTGGCACAAAGGCAAACCCTATGCAGTGAGGGATGCACTCATCATGACTGTACAGTGGAGTGACCTACCTTGAGGATCTGGAATGTCACAGCTCTTGTTACAGTGTATCCCAAATCATGTCTTACTGCAGTTATCCCATCATATATTCCACTTTCTATTTGCAGGCCACAGGAACAGAAATCCTACCAGCAACATCACATGCCCTGTTGAAGTGTCCATGTGCACATTTAAGTTTTTCTTTCCTTTTTTTCAGGTTTAATGTGTGTGCATGATGATATGTAAAGTGTTTTGTCTACACTTTAAATCCAACAGATCACAGTGTTTAGGTGGGCTGTTAACCTAATTGTTAATAAATTGCATAAAGCTTGAACATTATCATAACATCATCAAATGTCCCTGACGTTAAAAGGGAATTCCACCAAATTTTCCAAATTTAGACATAACTCAATTCTTAAACTCATTCATAAACAAACTCATTCATAGTGGTTTGATGTGAAGTGGTTAACTGTAGAGAAACTTACGGAATCACGTCTTCACATTGGTGCTGACAGGAACCGGGATTTGCAAATATAGCCATTTTATTTACTGTCCAAAACCACAAGTTAACAAGTTTTTATATGTAATGTTGATAATGATAAAAGAGCGGTGAATACATTTTTGGGGGGAATATTTAGAAATTTTATTTTTACAATATTTGATTTTAAACTTATGTTTCAAGCCACAACTTTATCAAAACTAAAGTAAACCAATCTTTCCTTGAATTTCGAGCATCACCACTGTGAATAAGTCTGGCTCATTTCTCTGGAATAGAGCATTTTAAATTAAATCAGTTTGAATAACATTGTTTACATTTTAATGATTGAACTGAACTTAAATTTTGAAAATTTGATGGAATTTCCCTCACACTTAACATTATGAACACAGATGTGATTATTTTTTAGATTGGAACAATCAGTTCTTAATTAGGGGAACAGCTCAACAAAACACTGTGATGCGTTTGAGAAATTATATTTTATTTAACTTTTTAAAACATGTGCCCTATATTACTTGGAAATAATGTCTCTTAACATTAATATACATGCGTAAATGTTTTTTTTATTTCCTGTAAAGTTACCATTTTGGATATGTATAGATTTCATATATACAGGTTTATGTGTAAGTTTAATTACGACAGTGTAAATCTAGCTTGATTTTAGGACACGGCTCAGCTCTTCATGTTCCTGGCTATGCTGCTGAAGCCCAACTCCTGTTCCAGTCAATCACTCTGTAGGCAAACTGGAATGTCACTCTTATGAGACAGGTGCACCAATAATAACCATTATTTCCATCATGTGACACTATTCGTGGATCCTGTTGTGCGGTCAGATAATGGTTGCACTTCTTCCTGGGGATGAGAAATAAAAAAGTGAACTCACATTTTGTTGTTTCTTTCATTAGCTCACTCATCGCTGGAGGGAATTCTATTCTATGACCACAGTACTAGAGAAAAGCTAACCCTGATTCTTCTGTCTCTTCCTGTCTATGTCTTATTTCTTTGCCCCAGGTCATTGCCAACACAGCTGCCAAGTCAGTACAAATCTTCAAAGTTTGTGTGTTTGCGTTTGTGTATGTGTGCGTACATTTGTGTATGTGCGTTCACAAGCATGGTTCCGTGGCATTGAATCATCTGAAGGGTCTTTATTTGCTTGTTCTATAATGCATTGGAAAATACAGAGGATAAGCCATTTTTGAGAATTCTGAATGTTGTACAGAAATAACTATGTGAATTGTTACATTGCATATTTGCTTGAGGTTTGCAATGTGCAATGTGGTGAAATATTGCATGGTGTTTTCTCTCCACATGCAGTATCAAAAGCTGAAGGATGCTCTTGAAAGCTACTCGTATAGTAAATGCATAAAGCATGTGCATTTATTATGCAGTACATGTGAAGCTGTGTTTATGTTGTTGTGTAACTATAGGCATCCCTCTACTAGGGTAAAACTGACCATGATTGATCTGCATGGTACATGCTATATTTACCTTTACTTTAGTTTGTATTGTTGTGTGTTGTGGTTTCTTTGTTGTCAGTGAAGTCAGCCAATATTGATTGAGTGGATCATAATAGTTTCATTATTCATAATTATATATAGTAATTTGACAAATATCTGGACTTTATGAGGTTAACCAATACCTTTTAGATTCAAAAGGTAAGTCAACACTCTGTCCGCTACTATAAACATCACGCTCTTTCTGTCCATGTCTTCCAACAATCCCCACCCACCTGTGAACAAAACCTGGACATGTCCCCTCCCCTGTCTCCTGCTCACCGACTACCTGATCACTGACAGCCAAGAGTACATCCCCAGCTTCAATCCTATTGCACTGAAGGACTCTGCTCTGTCCACTCACAAGCCCATAGAAGTGAAAGGCCCTGGTGGCAAGGCCACAATTATCCACGCCCAGTACAACACTCCTATCAGCATGTACTCACAGGACGCTATCATGGACGCCATTGCTGGCCAGGCTCAGGCAAGAGGCAGCGACTTGAGGTGAGCTCCTTCAGCCAGAGCTGTTCAGCACCCACTTCTTAAACAGCTCTAGTACACAGATAGGGTTGCTGTCCCTGCTAGAAGAAAACAGCATAGCTGGTCACCATTAAAACCAGCATATGCTGTGTTTAGGATGCATGAAGCATGCTTGGTGACCAGATAAACCAGCACCAGACTAGCATAAATCAGTTTAGACCAGCATAGAATTCATCCTGCTCTGCTATTTTTCAGCTGGGGTAACAGGCACAAAAAAGCAGAGAAAAAGCCTAAGAACATTACCATGTGATTAATTTCAGAATTTCTTGTCAGTTCATTTGTGGGTCATGACCAAACTGTTTACTTAAATACGGAGTTGTTCATGTCTCTGCTATTAGAGATAGAAAAAAAATAAGTGAATTAGTAGGAAAAGCCTGAATTTGATTTTGGGTCAAACATGATTATTTGGTCTGTTTTGAGTCAACACACCACTGGAAAATGAAAATGTTTTCCCAGCTTTGTACACAAGAGGGCAACATTGAGTGCTTTCAGTCCCATTACCACCCATATGGTTAATATAGTCAATATGGTTAATATGGTTAAAACAACTTTGAGCCATGTACAATCTTAAAAATAAAGAGTTAAATAATAAGTTAAGCAATAAAGAGTTTTTTTTTTATTTAATTGAAGCATTGAATAAGCCCTTTCCAATCTTTGCATGGATGGAAACATCTTTGTAAATGAGATCTGTGTGAAGAATATTTTTCAAAAGAACCTCCACATAATGCAAAGGTTCTGAATCAATTAAATCCAAGATTCATATAGAAACCTTTATTTCTAAGAGTGAGAGTGTAGACAAAACGCAGTAACTGGGGTTCAATTCAGGGTTGAACACAAACTTCACTTCAGAGTGCAAATGTGTTTCTAGATTTTTACACTAGGTGGAAGCATTGGCCAACTCTAACATCACCACCAGTACTGTTAACTTGCACTACACACATATAGAAGTACTCAGCCTTGTTGTGAATTTGTCTCCAGTTTGGAAGACCCACAGAACAACTGAGTAAAAGTGAGACTGGGGTAGAGTCAATGTTCAGCCTCCCATGCTGTTGTGTGTGTGTCAACCTCATCTATCCTTTCCTTTCCTCTCCCTCCAAATGTGTCAATCCATTCACCATCCACTCCAACCAACCAACCACACTATGTTCCTCATCCTTGCTCCACCCTACTTGTCCCCTCCCCCGTGTGACATGGCCCTGTATTGCCCCTCCCCGTCTCGGTTCATCATCTGGCTGTCAGTGGTGAGGATGCTGCTTCCGGATCTCCTTTGGCGTAAGTAAATACTGTCTATCCACAACCATCTCATATGCTCGGTTTTGTCTTCTCATCTCAAGTGTGCATTCATCGTTATCAATGGTTGGTTGCAAAAACACCAAAGCATACTCTCCCCTTGTTTTTTTTTTTATTTATATTATAGAATAATAATCTATAATCTAAGAATAACCAAGAATAATGAATACCTTCAAAGAACGTATGAGATGCCAGGAAATATCTGCAGTGAACACTGTGTTCAGACTCCTGTGCAGACTATAAAGGAATGTTCTGAGTACATCTGTGCCTTGATATACTGTAACATCTAACATGTCACAAAAAGTTGACTGAATACATGCTTTGGGCTTTTATAATAATCTTGCATACTATAATATATGATTGCTCTTGGAATTGCTATAAATAAAGAGGAGAAAAGTAGATGGTTCTTTCTCTTATAGAAAGGTTTAAAAACATTTTATGTTAAATGGCCATTTGATCAGTTTTTTACCCCAATTTCCTTCTCTTTTAGTACACTCCCCATCAAAGATCCTCTGGTGGACAGCGCCTCTCCAGTCTACCAAGCTGTGATAAAGTCAGAGGATAAGGAGAACGAGCTTTCTGATTGGGCTCGCCGTGCGGCCAACCTGCAGTCCAAGTCCTTCCGCATCCTCGCCCACATCACAGGGACCGAGTACCGTAAGTAGAGTCTGTTTTCCTTCATGATGTTTGGAATAGCATATGGTGGCATATGATTATGAAATTGCGTTATCCTGCATATGCTCAGTCAGCACAGACTTATTTATTTTCTGTTGCTTTCAGTGCAAGACCCAGACGAGGAGGCACTCAGGAAATCAAGGTATTCTACACTGCTTAAACACTATAGACAGATGGACCCAAATGTGGTTGAAAGCACATTTTGGGTCAATTTTTAAAATAACCTTAAATTTAAAATACCTCCTTTTCTCCACTTCACTTTTCCTTGCACAGGGAGAAGTTTGAATCTGAAGTAAAAGGCCCACGATTTGCCAAATTGAAAAACTGGCACCATGGCCTGTCTGCACAGATCTTGAATGTCCAGGAGTAAGCACTACTTAAGATTGACAGACGCGGGTTACTAAGGCAACAATCAACCAGGAGAAGAAAGAGAAGGCAGCACAAAAAAGAGGTTGTAAGCAGAAAAGTATTGTAGTGACTGCATTGTGAGCTAAAGCAGTAGTTTAGTGCATAAGAGAATACGAAAAAAGCTCTCCTTAGTGTTCCATGTTCATGTGTCAGTATGTCTAATGTATCTTCCTGCTCCTAAGATAAGACAGTGCTCTTTTCTTTTCGTTTCGTTTCTTTTCTTTTGGCTGTTTATTCTAAATTAAAATTAACTGTTGATGTATAAAGAGGAAATCTTAGAGAAACGTAAAAACGTGTATACTATGCAATGCACCGCCGTATCTCATGCAAACATATATTAATCGAATGTACTGTTATTAATGTGAATAAAACATTATTTCTTTTATCCAAATCGACACTGCAGTTGTTGTCAGAGTGTCATTGTTTCATTTAATGAACTCAGTGTGGCTGCCCGTGTGTCTCCCTCCCTGATAAGAGGCAGTAGAATTTGCATAAACATGCATATGTATGGACTTAATAATGCTAAGAATTGCAGGGCCCCTCAGAATGATTGGCAACTTTTGTACAGATCAGTAAAAAAAAACATGATAAATAAATATTGAACAAACAAAGGTTCATCTTTATAAGTCGGGCAATGGCTGTGAAATAGCTTCACATAAATCTCACCTCAGGGCAAACAACAAGAGCTGTGAGCAGAAAACACAAGCATAATTTGGTACCACTCATAGTGGAGAGGACAGTTTAAATGGGAAAATGTTCTCCAAAGAGGCTTGGAGGAGTTGGCTGCATCCTGGGGTCACCAAAATTATAGATGCCATCTTCATGCCAAGAAAGGCTTGCCAGAAGAAAGCTGCTGTCATAAAGTCATAAAGGTAAGTGACTGTCATTAGCTGGATATAAAAAGAACTTGATTGGAAACTGGTCCCTTGGTCAATTAAGACAAAAGGTTGAGTTGAGAGCTTTCTTGGACCTCTCAATGTGTTTGATAAGAATTAAGGTCTTGCAGAAAAGAAGTAGCCTTGCAGAAGTATGTGTAAGTATATTTGGGTCATTCTACAGAAATGTACACTTTTTTATCCATCCATAGGAGTGACTACTGTTATAAATCCTCATAGGTGTTACATATAAGAAAGGAAACACCAGAGACAGTAACACCAGTGGCATTTTTAATGAAAACTGCATTTTACAACCACATGTTTTCAATCATGGAATATCCATCAAAATATGTCAATTTAATTCATGTGTATTCCATTTTTTCACAGTTACTTAAGAATAAAGTAGGCCATACCAGTGACGTCAACTAAAAGCTTCATGTGAAATCAATGAAAACATTTCTGAAAGACACCATGTGCTTTTCTTCAAAGATCTTCAGAAAATAGGTAAAAGGAAGTCAAGTGATGCCATCAATGTGATTTTTATTTCAAAATAAGAGATTTTTTTGTTATGCAGTAACACCAGTGACATGACTCCTGGGGATCACAACTTCCATTACATATTTTATAATATTTATTTGGCATTTGTTTTCTTTATGTACTTTAATTCATATTTCATAGTCATGTATAGATTATTGCAGTTAAAAGTGCAGAAAAGCATGTTTTTTACCTCAAAATATGGCACTCATCCTTTACACATGACTGTGAGGACGAGCACTTCTGTGGTGCCTAGAATTATGTATAATTGATTTAAAAACCAATATTGCTAAATTGATGGCTCATGAAGGCATAATTGTAACATTAACATGTTTAACAAGTTAACAACATTAACAAGTGCAATATATCTGTAAACGCTATGGACACAAAAATGGATGTTTCTGTAGAATGACCCATTTATGGAGAAGCACAATATGGTGGTCAGAAGCTGGAATTGACATCATGTCACTTCATAAATAAGTGTAATTAATGTAAAGAATGGTGGTGAATATGTAATGCTGTGTATCTGCTTTTCTTCCTAAGGCCCTAAGGCTTATTACTCATCATTGCAGACATGAAATACCAGGAGATTTTAGATCTAAAACTGTCTGCCGCTGTCAGGAAGCTTAGACATGATCATGGAATGATCCAAATCCATACAAAAATGGTTCATTGACCACAGAATCAAGGTTCTGCAGTGATCATGCCAATTCCAGGACCTAAATTTCACTGAAAAACTGTGAGCTGATCTGAAGCAGAGAGTCCACAAGCGGGAACCAATGACCCCGAAGGTTATGGAGACATTTTGTATGTGGTGTCAGATCTCAATTAGAAGCAGGTTATAGGCACACGTTGCTACTATACGGTCATAATCTATAGCCTGTCAGTTGCCACACAATTTATATTACCCTTAGCCCAGGGGTACACAGCTCCGGTCCTGGAGGGCTGGTGTCCTGGACACTTTGATGATTTTGGGAACTGACTTAATGGCTTCCAATGAAAACCACTAGTTTCCTGAGGAACACTCTTAGATCCCATTAGGAAACCATCAAATGCATTTATAATCAGCCATTGGTCATCTGTTAAACCATTAGGATCCTTTACACTGTGATATCACCCCATTAAACAGCCAAAACACATTACTAAACCATCAGAAACCAACAAAAACACTTAGTGGCTTCAGGGCAAACACATCTGATGACACTCGTCTATTAACTGCCAGCTTTAGTGCAGGGGAGCTACCAAACTGCTGGACGCCGGCCCTCCAGGACCCTGCTCTAGTCCTTTACCAACGGTCAGATTTTTGAGAAAGGCCTCCCACCCAAAACTCTGGTCAGCAGCAGTCATAAACTGACCAGTGACGATTGAGGTAAAGAGTACCTGACGAATTGTGCATTACAGTCTGATGCAATAACGGAGACTCATGAAGTGTGCAGTTTGCTTGAGTACATGCGAGTTTTAAAGTGAACTGAATTTAAATCTCCCTAACTGAGCTTGGTGCATAGTACAATCCACAATCCAGCAGATTACATTCAACCATATCTATGACAATCTGTACGCGAGGTGGCGTCTGAAGCATTAGTTTGGACCCCCACCCATCTACCCACGCACCCACCCTGCCCCCTCCGTTCCCTGTGCTTCTCCTGGCCGGCCTGCACTGATTGGAGGGTTGGCTCTACACTGCTGCTCTGGCTACGCAGCTCCAGTGTGGAATGTAGCTCCAGCACTACGAGAGAGAGAGAGCGACGCGGACGTGTACCTGGACAAAACATCAACACTAACTGGATAAAACCACTTTAAAACTACATTTCGGAGAGCTTCTATAATCCGCTGGCGACAGGAATCGAGTCAGGGCTCTGTTTCGAGGGATTTCGGCCGGAGTAGGTGGACGAATAGACGGATAGGTAAGCGGGGGTTCCGGATATTCTGCTCGATGCTTTTTTCCGGGAGAAAACTTTGAGAGGAGCGTTACGTTTGTAGCGTTACAGCAAAATGTGTTCTCCCTGTTCAGTAGCTACTTGGCATGCGCAGTGACGATGGACTTTTAAATGTTTGTTTGTATTTTAAACTCACATTGTCAGTCACTTGTCCGTCAAACGGCGTTTCCTTTCGTTTAACTTTTGGTATGCCACACTACGATAAACACTACACAGCAGCCGTACCGTTTTAGCCATCTTGCCGTGTAGCTCCTCTCTCTCTCCCCTGCTAACATCCAGGCTTTCCTACTGTCGCTTAACCTGGAGCACTCTCAGGCCCTGGGGCAGAGAATAATGACACTGTACAAGTTTGTGCTCCTGGAATATCAGTACACAATCAATAATAACCATCCATTTACGATTATGTTCATTAAGATCATTTTTAAGCGTTATGTTTAGATTTAGCAGAGTTTTCGGGGGGATTTAGTTGTTTGTAGGTTTAGTGATATCACAAGCTCCAGCCTGCACCCTGTAAAGTCCTCCTTGCAGGCCTACAGATGGCTTAACTAGGCATTTTATGTGTGTTTTGTAAATGTGGGCTTGTGTCTTTTGCAGTGAGTACTTTCACAGCACAGTTATGGTACACTCATAGGACAGTCCACTGTAGTTGTTTAACTGAATATATATGAACAGGACCAAACCATTTCCCTAAGCCTAAACGTAATTCTCAATCCAAGACCAAATCCTAGTACTAACTGTAATGCTGTTGAGAATGAACCAGATTTAGAATTTAAGCATCATTTTATAATCTGAATATCTACATGACCAAACCGTTTCACTAAGCCTAAAGAAATAAACTAGGACCAGTATATTTTGAATGGGTTGCAAATTCAAAGATTATTTGTGGCTTTGCTGGTGGTGGTGATGTCGTAGAGGAGTGAAGGCCACATTATTGTTGCGTGATTGGTAATCAGGGTACTGGCTATTATAGGTCTATTAACATGTCAGACAGGCAAAGTGACACCGGAGCCCAAGTTTCCTTCATGTTCTTTTATTTAGCGTGTTAATTTTGTGCATCTGCAGTGACTAGCTGCAGTTGGAGTCTGTGTATCTGGCACCGCTTTGTTTTGTTGCTTTCTGTACTTTTAGGATCTCAGAGTCATGTTTAGGCTTGTGAAGACAGAGCTATACTTTTATATCTTGAAGTATGTGCACTGCTGTCTGGAACACTGTGAATTTTCGGAATGCTGCAGTTGTGTAAAAGCTCAGTCAGCAGGGCCCTTTCAGCAACAATCCAGAGGACACTGTAGCCTTCCTTCTGTATTTATACAGAGCACTGCTGATTAGAAAGTGTGTTCTTGCCCTTTTAAACTGTCTGCTTCAAAAGGGTGCTCAGAGTGAGTGTGTCTTTCAGTAAATCTGTGTGTCTCAGTCCTCCCGGCACACAGAGAGCAAACCGACTTCTGATTAGTCCCCAGGGCTATAACAAATGGAGACTGAGATAAATCTCCCAGTAAGAAGAGAGGCCGCTCTATCCGTATATCTTGATTCACCGTGGTATTGGGCTTTGTGCTCCAGGGGGAAAAAAAAGAAGAGAAAAATGCTGAAGGAAAAATGGAGCCTCAGAGTGGGCTGTGCTCGCCTCCTGGCTCTGCAAAGAAACCCTTCTCTTTTTTTAGTGCCAGTGTTCGGAAACACAAATAGACTTTAATGCCTATGGTTTATTTTCCCTGTCTCAACGCAGTGAATATGAATAGACTTTCAAGTAAACACCGGGCAGTTTGAGCTACTTAGATCTGGAAGTCGTTTTCAGGAACACTTAGCTGATTGGGCTAGAAAGAAGTCTTTATGGGGGAAAAAAGATAATCCAACATGCCAGTTTATATACAATGCTGTGCAAAAGTTAGAGACCACTCTCAGTTTATTTAATTTCCAATCAGAATGGCTGTTAAGTATAAGTTAATCATTTTTTAAGAGCTATTTCCGAGGAGATTAGATATACAATGATCCACTTTCCTGAGAAAAGTATAAGTCAAGGGAAAATTAGTTAAACAAGATGAGTTTTCAAAACTGGAATAAAAAAAAAAGTAAAAGATACAGCAAAAATGTGACTGTGACCATGAAAGACCTGGTAGACCACCAAAACTGTCACCAGCAGATAAACAGAACCTAAGGACTTTGAGAGAAAGAGGAGAAAATGAGGGGCAGAAAATATCACAAACTTGACTTAACTTTAATATCTCTCAAGATGTCTTTGTAAAACTGATGGCATAAGTAACTGGTACTTAATAACAGTTTTAACTGGATATTAAAACGATCTCTGACTTCTACACAGTGTATATTTTATGCCTGTGCCCAGAAAACCAGACTTATTTTGGACATATTTTGGGAAGAACCAGTTCATTGGAGAAGACAATTATACTTGGAAGAGTTGAAGGTGAAATAAGGTAAAAGACGGCCAGCAACAAGATTGATGGAGGCAATCAGAGGAATCATGAACAAGCCATTAAGGAGTCTAAAGACCAAAACAGAGGACAGGATATTCTAGGGAAATGCCATTCGTGTGGTTGATAAATCTGCACAGACTTGACAACACTTGATTGATATTAAGTCTGAATGTGTATTGTAATGTGCTGAATGCGTAAATTAGAGCTGAACAATATTGCAATTGTGATTAAAGTGCAATTATGTACTATACATTAATTTACAGACTTGTAGTCTGTAAGAAGACCAGAATATCCACTTTTTCTGGCTTGAAGCTTGCTCACTGAGTGTGTCAGACTAACAGTTGGTTGTGATGTCACATATACAGAACAAAAGTGTTTGGTAGCTTCTGATTGATTGATGTCATCTACAGGCAGTTCACAGGCTCTGTGTTATTAGGTTCAGTTTTGTCCATTGAAAACTTAAGACAACATTGATAATTAATCATGTGATTTATAATAAAGAATGCAGCTCTTTTAATTTGAAAACTCTACTCTTTCAAATTGCAGTTTCGATGTAAAACCAATTGATTGTTCAGCTCTAGTGTAAATGAGTTACTTTCAGAGTGAGACAGTGTATCAGGTTTTGCAGCCTTGTCTGTGTGTATGTCTTGGGTCGGATATTTGGCTTGTGGCTTTGTACGACTCGCCCTGACCTCCCTGTTTCATTTTCTCTTTGTAGATTTTATCTCCACAATGCATGCTCATTTAAGATTGTGTCAAAGCCTCTGGGTGCCACAATCAAGACGTTTGTCATTGCTGGGACCTCACAGAAAAGCAGCTGACCTCGCTTTAACAGTGAATTCATCAACATGTTAAATAAATATAAATAGTTGTATTATTTGTTTGTTTATCTATTTACTCATTTGCTTGTGAACCGAAGTTTTTCAAGTTTATTCTGACATTAGTGATTTGATATCTAGTTCTCAGCATTGCGCAAATGGTAAAGCTAACAAGTTCACAACCACAAATGATGTGAAATGGATTTCTCCCATGAAAGTACCCATCGCTTCTCATGATTCTTTATGTGGTGCTGCTAATTGTGGAACATGTGGGCAGACAGGCTGCAGATAGTGTCTGTCTGTGTTTCTCTCAGGCATGGGTGATTTGCCTTGAAGAATGTTTGTAAGATCAGCCTTGCCCTTAACACCACAGTTAACATTTGCAAATTGTGTGAACTGATTTCTCCCATCGGTTCTCATGATTCATAGCCTGAGATTTCCAACCACTTCCAGCTTACTTTTCTTCTTAGTTGTTTATCTCATTCCTCAACAGATGTGATATGACCAACGTTCTTTCCTGACCCCCTCGCCCTGCTTCTACCTCATATAGCAAATGCAACCTTTAATGATGTTTGTGGCTCTTGGAGCCACCGGTCAGAGAAAGGCCTCTGTCTGCTCACGACTAAACCAGGAGTGGGAGGAGAGCAAGGAAACAAATCTAATTTTCTCCTGAAGAGCCAAGCCTTCTTTATTTATATATCATTACAGCCATATTTAAAAAAAAAAAAGTTGTTCTTCTCCCTCAATGGATAACTACCTCTTTGCTCTTGGCCTTTGGGCTTTCTCCCGGCTTTTAAGGAGCCTTGGCTCAGGGAAAAACGGAGAGAGCAACGGTGGGGAGGTCGGGTGCAGTGCAGCTGAGTGTTTTGGGGGTGGGGGAGTTGAAGGAGAGAACCAGAATCAGGTTACTGCCTCCTTCTCTATCTGGATGCAGTGAGTTAAAGGAGAGGAGAAAGCAATATTGTGCTGTCTCAGCTGTTCATTTAAGCAAAACCACTTGTAATCTTTTTCATAGTCTGGTTAGACTTCATAAAGGCTATTGTTTTCAAACGACTGCGCCAAGAGAGCTCGGTAATGTCAGTTGTAAGATGGAGCCTAGTGTGTCTATGTGCATTCACCGTGGGCTTTCAGGAGCTTCTTTTTTGTACAATGAACCCTGTCTGAAATAAGATGTGGTTTTGAAAAGCCACAGAGGGGGCTTGGGTAATGGCAGTGAATGGAGGCTGAAATTGGGTCTGGAGAGATCTTATCCACTATGGCAATAGCCTACCTGTTCACTTCCCCCTTTTTACTGCAGAGACAGACGTGCACTTCCTGGCTTGGTGACTTTTTTTCTCACTGAATGTTATCAGCAAATCTTAATGAACACTGAGTCTACAAATGGCTTGTATGTGGCTGGCAACCAAAGAACACCTCTTTTCAGTAGCTCTGAAGAAAAGGACAGAAACCAAAGAAAAGAGGGCAGTAAAATCCAATATCACTGCTTTGTTTTCGCAGTATTATTCAGATTATTCCCAGAGTAGTCTTGCATAATAGTGCATTGTCATTACCTGCATTACGTAGTTGTTGTAATGGTTTAGTATTTGGTTTAACATACCTGTGGCCTTTTTCTCCCTTTTCCCTCTTTTTTTCCCCCTCTTTATTTGGAGTGTCCAACAGTCAATCAGTTATAGTGTAACTATCGCTTCATAACCTAATTCATATTTGGGAATAGGCTTCTGCTTTCAGTCTGAATTACCATTTTATTTTCATCACTTTAAATTCCTCTTTTCATGCCACTGTAGGACATTTTAGTCACGAGCCTTTGTTTCAACAGCACATTTTGCAGGGCTTTAGAACAAAAGAATTGAGTTGTTTTGGGTGAGCTGGAGCGTACAAAGTACACATGCACCCATTATCAGCTGTGCTGGGACCTCCCTTTGTCTTGCTCTCACGGACCATATGGGACTGTCATTGCTGCTTTGGCTACAGTGAGGTGGGCTACAGGTGGTCATTGTAGTCAAGAGATGTTCACTTAACCAGCAGTTGAAAGGCCTGTGTTACCTTAGCAACCGTAAAAATGTATTTCCTTATCCATCCCACAGCGTTATTTGGTCACTATTGTCAGTTTGTTTAACAGGCTGTGTTTGCAGAGTGGAGTCTAGTCGTACTGCACTTTGTATGGGCTTATTGCTACTGACCCTGAACCAAAAACTCCATAAAAAATCATTAATTAGCAGCCCAGGCAGCTGCCTTGAAGAAGCAGGGAATCATTTCTGCATGAATAGAGGTTAAATGCTTATAAAGATGGATTAAGACGTGGCAAATCAATGCGGAAGGCTTAGACCCACCTGACTAAAGCCTCATTAGTCTAACACTAAGCAGACCTTTAGAGTTTTGCTGTGCGTTTTTGTATGCTTGTGAATTATGCTTCATGAAGTTTATGAAGCACAATTATATATAATGTGTGTGTATATATTTCAGTTAATATTAATTGAACAAGCTATTTCTTTTAAAATTTAAAAGGCATTTTTGCCTTTTTTAAAATGGCCTTTTTTCTGCTTCGTTTAAACACAGCTGCTGTTTGCACATTGTGTGAAAGTTTGAGTACATTGCGAGAAACCACGAATGGACCTATGTAAATGCTCCAGATTGACTTTGGATAAATATTATCCATTAAACATTTCTAAGGCATGTTTTCTATGAACTGAATTAATTAATTTAGTTTCTTCTTAAATCAGTGATTCAGATAAATGCCCACATTTTGTTTCTTATTACACAGCAAACCAAGTTCTTTGTCTCTCTCTTTGTGAATGGTATTAACTTTAGTAGGTGGAGAACAAGCCTTCCTTTAAAGTTAGGTAACATTTATAGGACTAAGGGTTCATTATTAACATCTATTAATCAACCTCCTAACCTTATCTCTTTATGGCCACACTCATCTTTTGAAGCTAAACACTGAGGGAGCTGGGATTCATAAACCTCCTGCTGCTGGTTTCCATTTGGTCCTAGATCAGAAAAGCATTTTTAACAGAGATTCGGCATTTCACAATGTATAATTGAGGTCAGGAGTTAGTTTTTTTTGTGGTCTGAGTCCAGAGATAATAGGCTTGGGGTCTGTATTGTGTTTTTGCTCACAACCAGTGGTCAGCCCTCTGCTACTGACATCTGACCATTACAGTGTAAAACTACTAGATCATCAGCCCTCAGAGCTTTAGCTATATTTTAGTTGGATCAGGTTTTGATGTTGACAGCATTTATTTTTTAAGGGGTAAAGTTCTGAGAAAAGTAAGCAAGTGTGATTCAGCAAATAACTGAGAAAAAAATTTTCTGTGCAGATTCAGTAGAAATGAAACGGTGCAAAAGGCTGTTTGGCAGAGGAGGTGTTAAGTTTAAATGTCATTCTTAAAGTGTGAAGGAGGTCAGAGTGGAAGCTCTGGTCTGTTTGGGCTGGAGCTGCGGAGGCCTCCCACCAGTTTTGCATGTTCCCACACAGAGCGCCCCAGTGAACCACGCTAACCTTCTCATTTCATGGGCTTTAATTTCAATTAGCTATGGCTGATCGTTCACTTTGATCATATTAGCCCCAACTGCTTTTTATACGCCCCCATGCTTTCTTGTTGGCTTTACTAAACCCTCTGGAATTAACAGTGGCGATGGCATCTTGATTTCCACTTCCTACAGCTGTCCCCTCATCTTCCTGCTCTGTTTCTTTCCTGCTCACCCTTCCTCCATCTCTCTCACTCTCTCTCTCTCTCTCTCTGCCTTCTGTTTACCCCTCTCCGTTCCACTGTTTTTCCACACTCACAAAAACATATCATTTAACATGTCATGCACATTCCATTGATGCCATCAAGTAAGTGCCTTTGCTGTTCCTTGATTAGCTGTTGAGGTGCTGAACTGCGTAGAAGTTCAAATAAATAAAAAGGGGGTTCAGAAGTGCAGCTTGTTGTCTTCGCTGCTCATCAGTGAGGGAGCCTGTATTAAAAGCCCTTTTAAACCAACTTGCTAAGCTCTTTTGCGTTTTACTTGTATTTATTTTGCTCCCTCATAACAGACAAACGCACTCAGATGTGTCCTATGGAACAGGTAGCATTCATAAAGGCTAAATGATAGCTTCTTGTGACAACTGACAACCCTACACAATCATTTATAAAGGTCTATTCCAGCATCATAAAGGCATATAGTCATGAAAAGCCAATGTAGGTGTTATGTAACCTTATGAACACTTTCGTAGTTCCTGACATTTTAACTGGGGATTATTCATTTGATGTCTGCATTAGGCTGAACTGCTCGTGTTAACGTTTACATAGTGTAAATACAGACAGATGGGCTCTCTAAGATTTTATTGGACTGGTGTATATTCTTCTACTGAGTGGCCTTCTTACTTGATGAAACCTAGATGTCTAGATGTGAGTATATGGTACTCAGGAAATGTTTTGGAAAAGTAACTTTAAGGCTTTTTGGTTGATTTGATGTGAATATTTTGTGAAAGAACAGAAAGTGGACTGATATTTACGTTGCCCCTAGACACAAGTATTGACATTTCCATCAAAGATGGCTTATCAGACATCATTATCAGACATCAGCAGAAAATGCTGGATCAGATATCAAAGGGAAAAAAAAACTAACGAATCTGATCTAATTCTGTGGCAAATCTTGTTTAAAATCTAGTGCAGACTCATTGTGTGATACTGTTGACTAAGTGTTTCTTCCTTTTGGTTAATAGAGTGTTTTGAGTAGTTTGAGCATGATAGTCTGTTTTAAGATATTTATCTTATGTGAAGTGCTTTAAGTAAAAGTAACTATTTTAATTTCAGCTGATACTAAAGATTTTAATATCGAAATGGGAAAATTAAAAAGTGGCACCATCTCTAGATTCCATTCAACACTATGAAGCCTCAGTGCTTCAACTGGAGGATGTTGATGATAGACTGTATGATAGAGACCCTACAGTCCATTTCTAGCTTCCTTCTTGCCAAATGTGTTCATTAGACGCTGAACATTTTCTGAACAGGCTTAAAAACCTAAAGAATGGAACATGGCATGGTTATAGATACTTTTACTTTTTACTACGGTTTTTTAGAGCGATTCTTATATTTTCCTTTTGTTATTCTCTTAAGAGTATATATGGTGAATGGAGGAACAGCAAAGTAAGAATTTCATTGTACAGTGCAACTGCCTGTTCTGCTGTGCACATGACAATAAAACTCTTGAATCTCTATAGGCCAAGCAGCTTTTAGTCTGAATCCAGACAGTTCATGCCTGCACTGCTGAGTGATGTTGACCGTGCACCCTTCACAAGCTGCAACTTGGCTTTTACACTCTTTTGTAATATGACACCTTGCTCTTGTACTCCTCTGTCTATGTGGATGAGGTCTGGTGTAAGTCAGAAACATCAGTGAATGCTGAAGGTGCATCATTAATAATGTAGGGATCTCTCGCTGGCTTTTAGTGCGTGGTATTTTATTCCCCATGTACAAGGGTTCTTAAAGGTTATCTGTGTATTTTACAAATGTCATACCTTTTTGCTGCACAAGTAAGGTCATGATAACACCCTTAATTGCATTTCTGTCAGCTTTAACCAATGTTTTGCTGAACATCTTAACTAGATGAAATAGAAATATATTTGTCTTTCCTAGTAGCTTCTTCCAGGTACAGAGACCACATTTACCACTCTGATTACTTTAAAACATTCTCATCATCTTTTCTTAACATTTTTTTTTCTCAACTGTTCTTCTGCAGTTCTACCGAAGGATTTGTGGGCATGTTGGTGGCTTTGCCTTATGAGAACTGCCTAGAAAAATTCCGTCAGTGTGGGGCATCTTACCTCAGACACCCATGAGTCTGGTCAGGCCGTGCTTTCTGGAACATCATGCTGTGCCACATTGGCTCCCCTTTCAGGTAAGATCTCACTTTGGCTTCTTATTTGTTCCATTGTGGTTGTGGAAAGTACCTTGACCTCAGTCTTTCCATCTCTCTATGTTCCTAAGCTTGTCACTTTGGTATAAGAATGTTGTTGTTGAGTTCTGTAATTTATGAACATCATTCAGAGTTAAACACCTCCAGAGACTTACTTTTAACTTTGTTCAGGCCCGTTGCATTCAGTGAAGATCTACTTGATTTTAGTGTTTTTTTTTTTATTTATATATAAAAGAAGAAACTTGTCACATTTTACATAGATTTATTTGATTTACAGTTAAGTATTTATTTTGTCCACCTTTTACTTTTATTACGGCTTTCTCTTTTTAGAAGATTTGTTCTTTTCAATTTGTATTTCTCCAAAGTTCAGTCTTAGAAGTTGGCTGTATTTTCTGTGGTGGCCCTTTTATTATTTCCTTTGGCAGCTACACATCCTTCCATCTGAAGCAAGAGTGGACCTTGTGCTGTTTCACTGATGGTAACTGTTTGAGTGGTCTACCAGGTTTTGCAAGGTTGTTAGAAGTCACATTTTCTATCTTTTAATATTTTGTAGGAACTACTGCTTTTCACTTTTTTCTTTGATGTTTCCTTTACTTACACCAGTGGAATGTTATATATAATCTCCTGAGAAATATCTCCTTAATTAATAACTTGTACTACTAACTTGTACCTAACGGCTGTTTTGACTGGAAGTTAAATAAATGAAGGGTGGTCTCTGGGTCTTTGGCTTCCCTGCTGCTGCCCTTTTACATTCTGTAAGTATTCCTTAATGACTAAAACAATAGACATGAAAAGCAAACATTTTTACACTACATTTACACTAAGAAATTAACATAAGTTATTTTTTCCCCTTTCTCCTATAAAGTACTGTCTCAGAGACATGATAACATAATAGTAGAAATTTAGTACAAAAGTAGTAAACACTATTCCATTTACCAGTGTCCTCCTTTTTGGTGTCCCACTACTTATTCCCTGAACCAAAATGGTCTCCAAGTTTGAGTGCTATACTTTTTCTTTGTTTCGTCTCTCGTTGCATGTGTTTTGGAAGGAAAGGGGCCTTGCAACACCCTGATTCCTGCTGCCGTGAGCGCGGATTAACCCCCTAACCCTGCGTCTCAGACAGAGACAGACCTGGGCAATCAGCAGGTTTCCTGTCTCATAATTATTGGAGCTTGATTGGTCTGTCAGAGTCCAGATCACCCTCCAGCCCACCTCCCCTCTCCCCTGTTCCACTGCGCATTAATAACCCCCAGTCATGTGAGGAATGTGTGTTTACACGTGCACCTCTGTGCAAAATGGGCAGGGCTCATGGCTCTTATGTCCTAGAACAGCCCGTTTAGAGCTGCTCCACTCTGAATTACTGCAGCTAATTCGCAGGCCTTCGTTTTGATTGGACCTAAGTGAGAGTTTAGGTTTGGCTTAGTGAAGTGGATCAATCAGGCCATTTGAGTGTGGTTTAGTGAGCTGTGCTGACCTGGGATGTTTACATGGGGCTGGTGAGATGGCAGGCTGGGGGGAGGGGCTGTTCCACTCAATTGCAGCCACATGTTTGCAGAGGACGTGGAGCTGAACGAGGCCGTGTGATCTGCCAGACTTTAAACAGAGCCTTTGCCTGTGGGCAGCTCTGAAGTTTTCCAGTGTGTTCCTCCAGACTCGTCGTTACTGTGGTTTCAGCACAAACACACTACCATGCTGCCTTACACTTGTGCATTCATAAACCGTGCACACACTTCCACTCAGTCCCACACACTCATAAATACAAACAGTGTCTTGAGCAGCCTTCAGCACACACACTTGCACAGACCACACACAGCAACCTAATTTAGGATGAGCCCATCCATGCAGTCCATGTGATTCAAGATTTTTGGATGCATACAAGGGAAAAATTAAACCATCGACTAGTTGTGGTGTAGTTTACAATATACTGGGTACCCAAGTAAATATATGTGATTGTATTGATCTGTCAAACAGTTTTTTTCTTGTGAGTCGTTGCCCTATGTCTGCTCATTAGTCTACTCTGCTCATTGCTATAGAACATGAAATCATGTAGGTAGAGCTTTCAAGGGAGGAGTTTCTGTGTAGCTGTGTTACTGGATGTAGGATCAAACAAACCAGAAGTCATGTTTGGGCTTTGAAGAGAGTTTGTTGCTGCGGAGGGTTCAACGCTTGAGAACATGCATAAAATACAAGCTTTTATAGCACTCCTGCTGCTCCAATTAGATGGTCTCAGCTCAAAGCTGTAAAATTGCAACCATTTAGTAGCTTTACATTACATTCTAAATGGTGCTTGCAAACTACACTGAGAGGAATTATTGGCTGGTTATTTATGAAAGTTGCATTCTTTACCATTATATCAACTTACAGTGCTTGTATGTTCAGGCAATAGTGCTAGGCCATAGTATGTTTGAATGCTTGGTAAAAATGCACTGAAATTTTTAGTGTCAAATTTAGTAAAAAAAATGGAAATTTCAGGTTTTGGATGAAAAAGTTATAATCTCAAACAGCAGTGCCAAAGCACAAAATATAACTTACAAAATGTAATTAATTACTTGGGATGACCAGCTATACTCTGTGGTCAAGAATGTTCGATTTTGCGGCATGTCCTATAGAATAACATAATGTAATAATTTTAGGAAGTTTGAAGTTGTTTTTCGATTTTGGTTTTCAGCCCAGTAAAGTATGGGTGGACAATATAGCTAAAAGATTCATTAATTTTATGTCCGAATTGCAATTTGAAGGAGTGAATTTTCAATTTTAGCCTACAGTATAAAGAGTGTTGTCATAATTTTATAAGTAATAATCTACATAAGTTTAAGTAGTGAAATTAAACTCAATAACATGGAGCTTGTGAACTGTTTGGAGAAGTGTTAAATTAATCAGATGCAGTAAAACGCCCACACCTAACACTGCTGGCAGTCTGGCACAGTACATTCAGCATTCAATCTATAATCTAGAAAAAGTGGATATACCAGGCATCCTGGCCACAACATCAGCCCTGACCCTTTATTGAATTATTGAAAATAATCACAGTTGATGTCACATTCGCCATATCAGTCAGAAAAATCATAATTAGATATTTCCCCATCCCCATTCAATGCTAGTGGGCAATATGGTAATATGACATGATCAGGAATTATATGAATATTATCAGTACTGAAATGACTGCATATTTGATTAAAACGTAGTTTTTGCCTTATTGCTGTGAGGTTGTAAGTTTGAATCCTGACAGTGCTGGGTATGAAAATAATTGGTCCTTCTTAATTGGATTATGTAGAAATCATTCTACTTGTTGTTTTAATAGCATCTTTTAAATGCAACACTACTATTGTGCTTGTGCTTGGTGTCTGTTCCAGCATTGATCAAACCCATAAAAATGGAAGATCATGAAATGTGTCTAGAAAATATTGTGATACTATATTTTTTCCACCCCTCTTGGGAAGCATGTTTTTTTTTTTTGTCAGGCCAGTGACCCTGAGGCCTCCTTTGATTGACATCCTGTCCAGCTCACTCTGCAGAGCAGGAAAGACTTTGGGAGAAGGAAAATTTGCCACAGAAGATAAAGCCTCTTTATCATTCGTCCCACTTGGAATGCAGAAGCAGGTAATGGAAAACTGGCCCCCACCAACCCCCACCGATGTCAGACCGTAGTGCCTCCTGAAAGAGAGCGGCGCGAACATCGGCACCAGACTAGCTCAATTTCACAGGAAAAAACCAAAACAGTCACCCCTCCCCATGATAAGAAAACATATCTCCCAACAGTACCGCAGCAGGTCTCTCTAATCTATATGGATAAGGGAGAAAATAGCATGCTTTTAAACACTTTGTGGCAGACATCTAGATGTGTTGGCCTGTAGAAAAGTGCCTGCAGAGACAGTGTGGCAGCACGAGTGCTGCGGGTGAAAGTGATCTGTTTGAAAGAGAAGAACCTCTTCCTAAAGCCATTAAGGCTTCTGTGGTCGGAGCGGTGGGGACACTGAAACTACCTGCATAAAGTGCATTTCTGTGCCTTACTTAACGTGGCAGCATGTCTTTCAGCTCACACCACTTTGTGCACGGTGTTTAAGGGAACGTGTACAATGTCACATTCATTAACGAGACAGATGACATATGTCTTCATACACGGAGTGAGCACTTATGAATGTGGATGTTTTTTCCCTGAGCACTTCGTCACAGCAGCTTTGGCAGGTCTGTATGGATTAGAATCCGTGACTTGGCGAGCAGGAATTTACTCTCGTTAAGTGGGCCCATATTGTGAAGCATGGTTGATCTTTCCCAGGTACAGAATAGTGTGTTTTGAAGAAAGACAGACGGGGAAGAGGAATGCCTTTTGGTTATGGTGCATGATGGAGAATGAAGTCCTTAGAGACGCAGTCTTCCAGTAATGATAAGGATCTGATCCAGATAATGAAACTGAAATAGGCTGCTAATGTTTCTGTAAGCACAGACGGCTCTTTGAAAAGGTCAGACATTGACTGTAGAACTTCTTTAGATTTTTTCCAAATCTTCAGAAGATTCTGGATCATTCTGTACAGTAATGTAACTGTATACTTCAAGGAGTATAAGTATAAAGTGCTGCAGTGTTACTGATTCTACACATGTTTTTTGTTGCCTTGTTTTGCCTTTCCTCTCCCTCAAATGAAATGACACAACAGTGGAAAATGCATACAAGAGTTTCTGCTGAACTGCACTTTGGGTGTTGGGCAGTTGTACTTTTCCTTTTCTGTCATGGGTGTTGGCCAGAGGCAGCGACACATCCCTGCCTGGTGTCTCCCTCGAATCACAGTGTGATGCCTTGAGTCCTGTCCAAAAAGCCAAGCTTTTTTTGGCCCTGGAATGTGTCGGAGCATGTGCATCTTCTAAAGCTTAGCTTTATTTTCAGCTGGATGGAGTAATTACAGGCTGGGCTGAGCCTCTCCAGCCGGCAAATCCACAGCACAAGTTTCCCAGGATCTGCCGGAGGTCAGACTGGAGAAGGCTTAAAACAGTTAGTCTCAGAACACCTCTGACTGACCCTTTAACCGCAAGCTTTGCAAAGGAGCCCATCCTTTATAAGATTATGCATGTTGTATTTGTAATGTTTTCACCAAAAAAAGATGTCTGACTCTCTTGGGTACTTTAAAGATAGCAACAGAGAAATGGCATCTACACGAGAAATCCCTGAGAGCAGTATAAACACACACGGCCAAGGAAGTGATATCCCCCTACAGAAAAAGAAAGTGACTGGAGGTTGCTGGAAAGGACATTGAGCATCGGGCAGGATTGTTACTGGTGCTGCTTCAAACAAATAGGACTTGAGGGAGGACAGTCTGGGAACAAGCTGCCCAGACACAGCTGTAGAGTTTGAGGTTTGTCTAGACTCTCTGGTCAGTGAGAGTTGAGATGAGATGTCTCATTTTTTATTCATGCAGCAGACCACTGGAGAAGCTACATGAGGATATGAGTAAAAAGATACATATATACATGTTGATGTCTCAGAATGTTTGATTTAGCTCAAATCCAAATGGGAGATTGTGCTTTGTTGGGTTCTCCACGGAGGCAGATATGTAACAAGAGAATGCAAATGTTTTTTCTGTATTTTTTTTCTTCATAAATTTTCCACAACCAGTTAAATAGTTTTGCTGATTGATATGTGAAATATCAGGTACTTGGGTAACCAATATGTTTCTTGCATGATAAAAGCAACAGTTATTATTGTTATAAATATTCTGAAATAGAAAGAATCAAATAGAGCTTGCCATTTCCATTTACACACACTCTGTTGGGTAGCACAGTGGATAGCACCACCACTCAATGCAGTGGATGAAGATCAGTTCACTGTCTAAGTGCCACTACTGTACAAATAATCTTTGGGCAAGACTTCTAACATTTACATTTACAAATGATTGAAATTATTGTAGGTAATTCTGGATCAGAGCATTTGCAAATGAACTTTTATTAAATTAAGTGCCTACATGAAATATAAATGCTAACAGTAATGGTCATGTCCAGATTAGCTATGTCATGGCTATATAAAATTAAAAATAATATTTAAAAAAAAATTACCCTACCCCCACCCTCACCCATTGGATCTTTTCTTCAGCTTGTCTTGTGTCTCTGGGGCCATGTTCAAACATTTGATAAGTCAGATATAACCCAAAGACGTGCTGTGGATGTGAGAGACGGTGTGTCTTCAGCAGCCAAGCATCACTGAGCAATCAGAGGGCTGCAGTCAGCGGGGAATGATGGATCGAAGGCTGGGGGGTGTGGGGGATGAAGGAGGAAAGAAGAGGAGGAGTGTAGCAGAAGGGCTGGAAGGGGAGTGCTCTGTATTCTTATGCTAATCCAGGCTGGGATGAGGTACAGAAGCAGCCAAGCAAACAATGAGAGTGGAGCCGGGAAGTCTGCTCTTCGCTGCTGGCCAGCGTGCCTTGAGAGGCAGGCGAGGCGCTGGGCTGCCTGCAAGGAGGGGCCCCCAGGAGGGGCCAGGGGATGCATGCCAGCACACACACACACACACTGCACTCACTGACTCGCGCTCAAGAGACAGCAGTGGAGAGTGTGTCTGTGTGTGTGTTAATGAGTTCCTTGTTCCTTATGAATAATTTGTTGAAATTCTGAAACATTGTGCTTAGTAGACTATTTATTTGATATTTGAAAACTTTACTTTGTGATAATGAACATAAGCACACATCGCATGGCTAAACGCAATCTGTATTGCAAATAATTGAAATAATGCCAGACAAGAATAAATGTAGTGTTTTGGATTATTTTGAGAGTTTTGTTCCATTTAGCTTTTATCTGTCATACCAGAGTTGCTTTCCAAAGATAGATAGGGCCTTAAAATACATATTGTAGAATGCCCTGTGACCAGAAGGTTGCCAGTTCAATCCCGTTTGTGGGATTAAAAAGGTATCACTTACTTAAAATAAGTTATCACGTCCTCTACAGAACACACTCTTAAATATGGCATTTCTGCACATTTTAGGGCACAGTTTCTATCTTTTTACTAAATTTAACATGGCAAATTTAACAATGGGAGGGAAAAAAAGCATAAAATGTCACATAACTTTACACCGGGTACATTGTATGTTTTGATCTCTGCAGAGGATGTGTTCTTATTTCACCTAGAAAATCAACAAAGGATGAAATTTGCGCCCAAACATTTGCATGCAGCTTCTCTTAAGAATTTTGTCGTAGCTTGCTGTGATGGCTGCTTTAAAGCCAGTGGCAGTGTTACCAGTGTAAAAAAAGAAACATCTAACAATGTTAGAAATTTTGGAATTGAGTGGAAAAAAGAATTTGTGTGGCTGGAGTGCGGTTTTGGGAAGGATGTGATTTTCTGCCAAGCTTATTGTCAGATACTTTTTACCAAAAAGTGTAGCGGACATGGGGGACTCCTAGCAAAACATCTTTCAAATCAGACTTCTTTGTTGTTGTTTTTTTTTTGTTTGTTTGTTTTTTTTTTCTTCTGTTTTCACTGTTGTATGTGCTTATTAAGTACAGTGTATGTGAGTAAGTACAATGGTAAGTACAGTGCATGTGCAGTAAACATGCTTCTGTTGTTCTGGCCAAAGTTCTTAATTTTGACCACAAAATACATTGGCATGATGGCCCAAATGATCAATGCAAATTTATATATCTGTCTACCAGTGGACAGATGAATTTTCTACATTTCCCTTTAGGAAACTTCAGCACATTTACACTACCATTCGTACGTTTGGAATCATATCATCATATCAACAGCTTGGTGTTGAACAGCATTCACTCAGTATGGATTCATCTACAGCTCTGTTTATCATTCTAGCTCACGTTTCCTAGTATTTTACAGCTTCCTATGAAACAGTTTTAATCTATAATGTTGTAGAGCAGCATCTTAATAGAATCGCTTTGTATGTGTGTCTTCAACTGTTTTTATGTTAAAACTATTTGAAGAACAGTGTAACTATGAATTTCCTTTCCGTATCAGAGTGTTTAAGGGAATGGAATGTCAGTAATATTTCATTTTGGGTAAAAATATATATCTGAATGATACTAATCAAAACTATTCATCTCTATATTTAACAACAGTTTTTGAAGAGTTGTATATTCAGCTACTAATAATTCAGCTGTATTTCACACTGAAGGTGGCATGATATTTGTGTTGCTGTTAGATTGGAAGAGATTTAAAAATGAAGTTTAGTTCTGCATTATGTAATAAATGCTTGAGTCTACTTAAATGGTAAAAGTGGTTCTGCTTCAGTGGACTCTATATTGACCTGTATTGTAAAAACTGAGACTTTTAGAACCACTCTTGCTACCTTGGGGAAAGAGTTGCCCCCACTCACTCTGCTGCTCCTCAGATTTCTGTCTCCAGAGCGATTTTTCCCTTTCAAGCTTTGTGTGATTGACGATTGTGGGAATTCCTTCCTAGAGCCCCCACCTCCCATGCCTCAGTGATTTGCTATAAGGAGCAGTTATTCTAGATGGTGGTCACAGTCTCTTCTACATTTTTTTTTTTCTTCTTCTCTGTTCGTTCACCCATTTAAGGCAAAGTAATGAGGAGAACTCCTCTGAAGAATGTGGGGAAAGACCTTCTGAGGGACTGTGCTGTTTAGCTCATTGGATTCTTGACCTTTTGTTCATGCTTACTGGGATTAATCCAAGTTAAGTTGTCCATCTGCTAATTCTCACTACTCAGCTTTGATTGTGTTATTCATATCACGTTATCCCGGTTAAGTTGGGATCTGTATTAAGTCAAGATTAGCAAGACCTCAGATTCAGCCTGGGGAGAAATTAATATGTACATAAAATTAGTGAAAATGGTCATTTTTGCATGGGACCTATGTAGTTAGCTGGTTGCTGATATAGTTAATGTTGCACTATGAAATCTTAAATTTCATTGTGACTGGAAGAACTATTTATAATAATACTAACTCCGCATGTACCATTCTTCATTTTATTTGTAAGTGTTTAAGTGCTTTTCACTGTAATATGTAAAATATTGCAAAGTTAAAAACACCACAGTCTAAATGAAAAGAAATGCCCAATTGCAAACATGGGCAAAATTAGCCCATATACTTGTGTATATGAATATTAATCTAGCTTTAAAATTCTTGATATTTCTAGAACATTGCAAAGCATAGGAGCTATATAAGAAAATGATCTACCTCCTGAGCTGTAAGTGATCTTAGGAGTTTGCTGTAAGCATGCACCAGCTGAACAAAGTTGTCCGGACCCAACCGTAGGTTATTTTGTAAATTTCTTACTACTTTCAGTATTTAAATATTAGTCCAGTTTTTCCTCATGCAGTTGTTACAAAAATTTCCCAGCAAATGAATAGGATTATTGATGATGGTAGTGATATTGATGATAAAATTGGCGCCACCTACGACTCATGAGCATGTGAGTCAACAGTAAGGGATAGTTCAGTGAGTCAGTCAGTCTCTGGCCCAATGAGATGTCTCGAAATAAATTCCCACCAAGAAGAGTGGATAGGTCAGAGTTTCTTTAGTATCAATTAAAGATATTGCTTGGGTCAGTTGTAGGTCAGTTTCAATGGGGGATGTGAAGCAGGTTGTGGTAGAAAGAGATCGGAGGCCTGAGTTGAGTCCAGCGCGTGGCTTTGTGTGTTATGCTGTTGCTGTGCGAGAGTGTGCAGCGGAAGCTCTTGTTTACCGATGGAAGTGTCAGTGTCAGGGGCCTCATATGAGTGTGAGGGAATCGTGCTCCCTTGCAGGCTGCACTGCCCTGCCCGGTCTCAGGCCTCCAATATCTTCTCAAGGACCAGCCGTGGCATGCCTGCCAGCACTGATCTTTTATCTTTTCTTTCCTCCTGTGTTCCTCAAACCTGGCCTACAGTGACGTGGCCCTGCGGCTCCTTCACAAGATCCAAAAAAGTTTAGAAAAGTTTGAGTAAATGTTGCTGTTTTTGTTATATTTTTATATTTGGAACACTTTGAGGAAATTGTCAGCCAAGAAATTAGCCTGTATGATTCTAATAGATTCTAACATTGCAAAATCAATGCAGTTGAATCAACACCATCAGAGTGATGCACCAATGCAATTCACACCTCTAATAGACAGACAGTTTCATATAGTGTTACAGTGTCCTATAATCCATTGAAATGTTTTGTTGTTATAGAGCGATGCGTGAGTTAAGGCCTGTTGCTGGCACTGCCCATTCTTTCCTTTGCCTGTGGTCCTGTTAGGAGGGGGCAATGGGCCATCTTAAGGGGTCCCTCTTGAGCCACAGGAGCCCCTCCTTTGTTTCCCCATTACCCAGGAGTCAGGGAAGTGTGAAAAGTAGGGCGCAGGTCGGGGCTCTTTGTCCCCCTTGGCCAAATGAAAAGTGACAGACACCAGCCCCCTCTCCGTGCCTGTTAATTCACCTCCCCCCAAGCCCAAGCAGCCACTGGGACCCACTAATTGCACAGAGACACGCAGGAACTAGGAGAGAGCAGACACATTATGTTATTAACGCTGGACAGGGCCCAACACCAGCTATTTGTATGGGACACCCCCTGATCAGAGTTGTTCAAAACTCAAAGGTCAAGCTGCGCAGAAAGAAAGCTTGGGGTGCTAAGGTAGGAGCGAGTTAAGACAGCCGCAAAGAGTATTGTGCTCATTTCAATACAGTTAAGTTGAGGACACTTGTCATAGTAGTAATAAAGGTGTAACATTTGCAAAACTAATGAAAACTTGAAAAAAAGAAATAAAAACAGTCAATTGAAATTTAAGACCATATAAGTAGTCAGGCTCTAAGTTTATTTTTATGTTTGTTATGAACAAATCAGTCTTAATGTCAGAATCGTGAATTGTATCAAACACAAACCTCAAAGTTCTGTATTTTGACCACTAATCAACCTCTTTTGCTCTCTTTTCTGTGTAGGGTTTTAACAAGACGAATCAGTGAATAGACTTCAAAGTTTCCACCATTTTCTTGCTGTTGTGCTGTCTGCATCCCTAAGAGGTCATCCCCCAGCATCATCACTCCACAGTACTAAAGCACAACACAATCTACAGCCTTTCACTACTCTACTGCCATGAGGAAGATGATTGGAGTCCTGCTCACAGTCCTTGGAGCTTGCATTCTTCTCTCTCTTCAAGTTGAGGGTAAGATATCTCAACTGCAAGTTCTAAAACTGAACTGCCTCCTGCAGAGTTTTCTGCCAAGACATTTGGAAATATTAAACTCTTTAGAGTGGACAGTTTGGATAATTTCCTATGTTCTTATTAATAACATGTGTTTATAATGCTTGTGTTTCAGTCATCAGTCCGTGTAGCAATTAAGATTTTGTTTTGTTTGGTTTAAAAAATTGGCAGAGGAGAAAACTGGAGATGCTTGAATTGTTTCTGAGATGACGAATACTGATAGAAATGCATCAACATTTGGAAATGCAAAACAGATATTAGATTTTTTTCCTGCGTTTACATGACATTGTCAGTAGTTTGACTTCATTAGTGGGTGTCGGCCTTTAGAAATATGCATGTTAATGGCTGTGGTCATCGTTGTCAATGGCTAGGAGATCTTGAATCAGTCACTACACGTTGAGTAATGCTTCAGAGAACAAAGACTGAATTCAGTTGGATTTTCAGTCTGATTTTTTTTTTTCTGTTTGTTGTAAAAATGTTTTTCCTTCCATTTTAAGTTACATGTAGAAGTAGGTCACTGTACTACATCTCATTTCACAAAAAAAAACAGACTATACCTAAATGCTATGTCCCACATCATGAGCTATCTGAAGGCATTTGTTCAGGGGCATAATTCGCCCATTCAGTGGGGTATTCACTAGTTGTAATGTGAGAATCCACATCTTTCAGCTTCCACTGTTTAGGTGTGAATGGCCCATTGCTAGCACAAAGAATCAATTTCGGTATGCACAGAAGGGCAGTTTGGTGATCATTGGAATTGTGTGTGAGAGATAATGAAGCAAGTAGAATGGTTAGGTGTTTGGATTGGAGCTGTGCATGAATACTGCCTTAACATTCATTGTTTTTGGTCTCTGGTGGGAGGTGGACTGGAATTAACAGATATCTGTAGATTTGGACAAAAGTGAATTGGCTCCATTGTGCTTCTACAGATAAAGTAGCATGTTATCTCTAAATAGAACTTTAAAAGTGCTCTTAAGTCAACTACCTCTGCTGCCTAAAGCAGACTTACTGCACTTGCTTTTGAATCTTACATACTGCAACATATATGTATAATATACATTACGTGTTGCTAAGTAAGCAGAGCTAATCAGAAATGGCCCGTTTTGGGTGTTTGCTAGCGTTTGTAGTATCTTAGATGACCAGACTGCATTAAATTTGACAATGTCTTAGTCACTAACAGTAGCTCTTTTGTAAATTCTTGATAATCTACTCTACAGTTACTCACTGATGTAACTGGATCACACCACCTGTTTTTGTTTGGTGTTTAGTTTATTTTTTCAGAAAGCCTATTTTTGGGTACAGTTTCTTGGAGTTTTAAACATTGTCTATTCTTAGCAACAGAAAAACCATGGGAGAGATCGTTTCCTGTGATGAGGGTTAGACTTATGACCCTTCTGAGCCTGACAAGGAAAGCGGATTGGACGGAGATTAAACTGTACTTAGTATTGAAGCTGTAATTAATTCATCAGATTACAAGATCATTTGCGTTTCGGGTAAGGTTTTTAAAAAAAAAAATTTCACTGCTTTATGTTCATGCTGTTGTTGTTTGGGGGAGTGTTTTCCCTTGATGAAATTGCTGTAGTTATTTTGGTCAAGTGTTGCTGCGCCCAATTCTCAGTAACGTCTTTAACCCTGTGACTGGAGTGGTCACTGTCGGCCTATGAGCCTGGTTAGCCTCCTAAAATATATCTTCCATGTTGCTATTTCCATCTCTGTGCTGGGACTGCTGCAGAAACGGATGCTGGAAGCCATTCCTCCTTGCTCGTAAATAAGGCTAGAGCCATTAAAACAAAGGGCAACCACTG